>NC_061862.1:109914455-110227191 GCF_907164915.1 Impatiens glandulifera | reverse complement strand
AGTATTATTAATTATTTATTATATTATTAATTTTATTTTTTATTTTTTAATAATAAATATATATTATATAAAATATATATAATTTTTTTATCACTTTTATAATCTCTTATTTTCATATTATAATAAATTAACCATTTATATCTAATTTTATATTATTAAAAGTTAAAAAAATTATTTATTATTTTAGAAACCCAAAATTTAAATTTATCTTGGGCACAAAATAATCATGTGCTTGGATTGTACATTTTTAATAAAATATAACAATTATAAGGGTCATTATTATAGGATTCATGCTACTCCCTAAATTCAAAGAAAAACATGAAACGATTAATTTAATACTGAGATTGAGTTGCAATTACAAATTTAAGTTAAAAGTTTAAAATATTACTTTTTATTATTCAATATTTATTTAGTCATTATTTATGTTAAAGTTCTCTTCTTTTGTCATGAATGTTATAGACCCTTTTTTTAAATAACCTGGTTTGCTGATGAAAAAATTGATAGCTATATTGGTCAAACTCACGTGTCTATTATATTGATTTAATTAAAAATTTATTTTTTTAAACAGTTAAAATTATTTTTTTAAATTAAAAAATGGAAGGGTCAGAAATCAAAGTTAGACAAATCTTAGTTATAATTAAAGATGATAATCAAAAAGCCTTAAAAAAACTGATTAGTAACATTCATACGTTCTAAAAAATCAAAGTTTACAAACAAAAAATACTATATTCAAACCTAACCATTATATGAGATTTTTACATGTCATCTATCTTCATTAAGAGGCCTTATTCCCCTTCCTCTTCCTCTTCCTCTAACGACAAAAGGAGATTGTATTGAAGAGGATGATAAGTATTGTTGTTTCTCATTTTGAATTCTCTCTTTGTACGAGCCCGTTCTGATTTGATAGAAAGAATTATTTATGAGAATTTCAGGATTTTTACCTTTGTTATCTTAAACTTGAATTTATGTATTCTTGTCTTCTTTATCTTCAGCTTCACGTTCAGATTCTACATCGATTTTAGAATCTTCTTTATCGACTTTAAAATTCTCTATTTTAGATTTGAAATTCTGGGTGTTTTCATCTTGAGTTTCCTCAACAACAACTTGAGGTTCATCTTCCATTTTAGGCCTAATCCTTTGCATTACATAAAATTTTCTTTTCCATTTCACCTAGATTCTCTTTACTTTCTTTCTTTCGCTGCTTTCCTTTTTCTCATAATCATTTTTTCTTTCTTCTACAAATGTTTGATCTTTGAGTTTAGCCTCCTCTGTTTATTTCTTTTTCTTTTTTGTTTCCTGGATTTTATGCTCTTTTTTAGCTTTATCACATTTATTGTGCAGAAAAGTGTTACAAAAATCACACATTTTATTTTTTATTCATAAGAGATCTCCATGACATTGTGCTGAAAAGTGTTACAAAAATCACACATTTTAGTTTTCATTCATAAGAGATCTCTATGACATTGTGTTTTCCTTTTCAATCAACAATTGCCATTTTCATTGGCAGGACACTCCTATGATGCACTTTAATGATAATTCTAACAAAGGACAAGTGCTCTCCTCCTTCAATTATTGGGTCCATGTATAATGGTTTCATTATAAACTAGGACATATCAAGGCGGAATGCAGGAAGCCAAAGCGAGATGAGAAGAGAAAAGATGAGAAGAAGAACAACAAAGAGCCGAAGGCACTCATGGCTACTGATAGCAAGGCCAAATGGGCCCAAAGAGACTGAGATGATTCATCATCCAGCGACAGCGATGATGAAGACGTTACCTACTTCATTGCAGAGAAGAAATCTAAGGTATTTAACTTCTTATTTGAAGAGTTCACAAGATGAATTAACTGCTGCACTTAATGACACGGTCATTGAGTATAAGAAGCTGTCACAATCTTGTAATGAAATGAGATTGAAATATGAAACTGATAATTCTCCTTCATCTCAAACTTATGAACCAAAAGATTTTGAAAATAAAGTGGCTGAGCTTTCATCTAAGAATGAGAAGCTCAAGGAAAAGGTTCAAACACCTTCTTCTAAAAACCAACGTTTGGCTTATGTGGTCAGTTCCTGGACTAGGTCTGGAGATGCAGTTAGACAACAAATAAGTATGCTGAGGCCTTCCAGATTCAAATCCAGTTTAGGATTTGACAATGGTAGCCCAAAAAAGTCTTGTGAAAAGTTAAGCCAATAAGCTTTGTCAGAGCTAGTTTAACTGATAAAAGAACTAATCTAAGCTGTGAAGATCTAACCTTAAAGGATGAGATAGTTTACGTTAAGCCAACTGAAAACTGGCTGAAGCCTGGAAAGGGAGCAACCAGCAAGTATGGCAAACCAAAACCTGAAAGGAAGTCAAGGAGTTTTAGACAAAAACTACCATATAAGGTTAATGGTTCAGCTGCTATCAGGAAGACGTCTTCTAAGACGAAATCTTACGCACTAATCACAACTTGGGAAATCCATCAAAATAACTCAAATATAGATTCTCAAGGGACTGATTGACCGAGGACCCAAGTGAATATGGATACCAAAAAGTTATAAATATGTATTTTTATAGGTACAACAGGTCAACTTCTTGGAAGAATCCGTATGGTATCTAGATAGTGGCTACTCTAGACACATGACTAGTGATAGAAGGCTTCTAACTGAAGTGACGGAATTTTTAGGGCCTAAGATCACTTTTGGTGGTAACAACAAGGGTAAGACCATGGGTAAGGTTAAAATTATTCATGGTAACCTCACCATCAACGACGTGCTACTTGTTGAAAACATGTGTTATAATCTGATTAACATTAACCAATTGCGTGACAATGGATTTACTGTTAATTTTCAAATGCATGAATGTATAGTTAAGGATTAGTAGGGCAACACCCTACTGACTAGAAGTAGAGTAGAAAAATTCTTACAAAATGAACTGAAAATAGGATATCTAATCCCGTATGCATGATAGTCAAAGATGATCAAAATTGGCTATGGCATAAGAGATTAAATCATCTTAATTTTAAAACAATTAATAACATTTGTTTACATGACTTAGTTTATGGCTTACCTAAATTGAAGTTTTCAAAGGACAAAGTATGTCCTTCTTGTTAGTTGAGCAAATAGGTCATATCAACTTTTAAGAGTAAAGGGAAATCTCAATCCAATCGATGCCTGGAGATATTGCACATGGACCTGTTTGGACCAATTCCAATAAATAGCTTGGGAGGAATGAGATTCACCCTAGTCATAATTGATGATTCTCAAGATTTACCTAGGTCATTTTTTTACCTTCTAAGGATCAAACAGCTAAAAATTTAATAAGGATTCTTAGAAAACTTCAAAACGAAAAATCTTTGAGTATCATTAAAATTAAAAGTGACAAGGGAACCGAGTTCACCAATAGACGCCTATCTTCTTACCTCGAGGAGTCTGGTATTAAACACGAGTTGTCTAGTGTTATAAATCTACAGCAAAATGGTGTTGTTGAGAGGAGAGTTAGAACACTGAAGGAATCAACAAGATCTATGCTAGTCGACTCAGGTGTTTCTTAGAAGCTATGGGAAGAGGCCATAAACACAACTTTCTATACTCAAAATCGGTCAATGATTAACAAACGCTTTAGAAAAACACCCTATGAATTGTTTTATGGAAGAATTCCTAAAGTTTCATACTTTCGAATTTTCAGGTGTAAGTGTTTTATTCACAACAATGGGAAAAATCATTTGATTGCATTTGATGCTAAAGAAGATGATGGAATCTTTCTAGGATATTCTTCAGTTAATAAAACTTATAGAGTGTTTAATAATCGAACACTAACTGTCGAAGAATCTTATCATGTTATTTGTGATGAATCTGTTGAAAACAATTCTGACGAATCCATTAAAATTGCTAACATATTAGAAGCAACAAGTATTGAATCTTATAGTGATGATGAAGCTCTAGGTAATTGGACTCACTCGTCTAATTAGACGGCTGAACTGGTTGAAAATCAACTAGACGTCTAGACAAGTCAACAGACGACTGACAGTTCGGATGTCGCGGGGCCGTCTGACCAGACGTCTAATCCTCTAGGACCAAAATTCAAATGGAACATAAATCATCCACCTGAATTGATTAATCATAACGCTCCTCTTAGGACCACACACCAATTACTAGATTAAATGGAAAACATTGCCTTTATTTCTCAAATTGAACCAGAGAAGATTAATGAAGCATTGCTTGATGATTGGATCAATGCAATGCAAGAACAATTGAATCAATTTGAAAGAAATAAAGTGTTGCATCTGACTCCAAGGTCGACTGATCAGTTGGTAATTGGAACTAGATGGGTTTTTCGAAACTAGTTTAGTGAAGATGACTTAGTTGTGAGAAACGAAGCCCGATTAGTTGCTCAAAGCTACAGACATGAGGAGGGAATTGACTTTAAGGAGTCATTTTCCTCTTTTTGCTAGACTTGAATCAATCAGAATCTTTCTGAATTATGCATCTTTTAAGAATTTTAAAGTTTTTCAAACGGATGTGAAAATTGCATTTTTAAGTGGAATTTTAAATGAGGATGTGTATGTTGAACAACCGTCTGGCTTTCAAGATCACTCCTTGCCAAATCATATTTTTAAACTTGACAAAGTTTTATATGGTCTTAAACAAGCTCCTAGAGATTGGTATGATACTTTAACTAAGTTTTTATTTGATCATGATTTTGTTATTGGCACAGTAGACAAAACTCTATTTAGATTTGTTAAAGATTCGCACATTTTGCTTGTTCAAGTATATGTTGACGATATCATATTTGGGTCAACTAACCCTAAACTATGTGAGAAATTCTCTAAGTTAATGCAGGACAAATTCGAGATGAGTATGATGGAAGAAATGAATTTCTTCCTTGGTCTTCAAGTTCGTCAAGTTAAAGATGACACTTTCATCAACCAAGCCAAGTACACCAGGGAGCTTCTAAAAAAATTTGGTATGGAGAATTGCTCTACTACATCCACTCCAATGAACTCCTACAGTAAGCTTGACAAGGATGAAGATGGCCAGAGTGTCGATATCACTTCTTATAGAGGGATCATTAGCTCTCTGCTCTACCTAATTGCTAGCTGGCCAGACATCATGTTTGATGTCGGCATCTATGGAAGATTTCAAGTTAACCCTAAAAAATCTCATTATGTTGCTATTAAGCAAATTTTGAAGTATTTAAAGAGAACTTAAAATATGGGACTGTGGTATCCGAAGAATTCCAGTTTCAATTTAATCAATTATTATGATGTAGATTATGCAGGTTGCAAGATTGATCGAAAGAGCACTAGTGGGACGTGCCAGTTCCTTGGTGATCATCTGATTTCTTGGTTTAACAAAAGTAGACGTCCTTCTCCACGTCTACAGCAGAGGCTGGGTACCTTGCTGCAGATAGTTGTTACTCTCAACTCTTGTGGGTTTAACAACAACTGAGGGACTACAACATTGAGGGGGACGAGTCACCGATTTTCTACGACAACACCAGTGTTATAGTAATCACATATAACCCAGTGTTGCACTCTCAAACGAAGCACATTGAAATCCGACATTATTTCATCCGGGAGCATGTTAGTTAGAAGCATATTCGTTTAGAATATGTCCTAATAGATTAACAAATGGTAGACGTGTTCACGAAGCCACTCTCCAAGACTAAATTTTCTTACTTTAGAAATATTTTGGGTCTTGTAAATCTCAATTAATCTATTTTAATTAAACATGCACAAATTGAGGGAGAAGTTTGTTGATTTAAGTGGCTGATCAGACAGGTGTAGACATAGATCTCAATCGGACTGATTAAATCAGTCGTCTAAAGAAACAATGTACTTAGACGAATTGTGTCTGAAGCAACTCGCTATCTAAGAATGTTAGACGTCTGTAGATGAAGGTAATTAGACGTCATCTAAACAAACACATGTTAGACGTTTGTAGACGTGCGTATTTATAAGTACTTCTTCCGGGTAGGAAAAGCAAGGGAAAATAGAAGAAGTCTTAAGCTCCAAAGGGCTCTAAAGGCATTAGGACATTCATCTTCCCAATGATGTCAAAAAGAGGGAAAAGATTCGACCTGCAATCAAGGGGGAAAATTAGGAAAAAAAGACTATCAACTAGGGAAGAGGATGATAAGAGTGACACATTTTGAGAAATTTTGCTTTAATGGGAAACTTTGGCTTAATATCTAACTGACTGTAATTTTTGCTAATCTTCTAACTAAGTTTTAACATCATCAAAAAGGGGGAAATTATTGGGTCAATTAAAAATAAACTTAGTAAATAAGTTTATTTAAATCAACATTGTTCTAATTATGAGCTGACATTATTTTAATGATGTGCAAATTAATTAAAATAAAACTTAGTTATACACAAGCAAAGTTAAAGAGCTTAATTTAATGCTGCAAACGAATAAGACTAAATTGTGAAACTGCCTTTGTGCAGGTACATCTCAAGGAAACATTAGCAGACGTCTTAGTCGGTAGACAACGTCTAACCTCTTCAGACGTGGTCTGAAGAAGGTGCCGTTAGACATCTGGCTACTTCAGACGAAGTTTGGAGTACGTGAGTAGACGCGGTCTAACTCCTTTAGACGTGGTCTAAAAAAAGTGCGGTTATACGTGGTCTAACTCTATTAGACGTGGTATAAAGGAAAGAGTAGTTAGACGTGGTCTAAAGGAAAGCGCATTTAGACGTGGTCTAAAGAAAAGCATAGTTAGACGTGGTCTAACTCCTTTAAACGTGGTCTAAAGGGAAGTGCAGTTAGACGCGGTCTAACTCTTTTTGACGTGGTCTAATGGGAAGCGCAGTTAGATGCAGTTTAACTCCTTTAAACGTGGTCTAAAGGAAAGCGCAGTTAGACGCGGTCCAACTCCTTTAGACGTGATTTAAAGGGAAGCGTAGTTAGACGTCGTCTAACTTGATCAGATGTTTGAAGGAGCGTCTAACTACATAAATTAGCTCATCTTCAGTTGTCGTTTTCAACAGTATGAAAACTCAGCTCCAACAACGAATGAATAACTGGCACATACTCCAATATTTAAATTATCCATGTTATATCTCTCCAGTAAAAGACAATATCAGAAGATATTTGGCACACTAATGTCTAATACGACCACGGTCCAAATACTTAGAGTTTGTTGTACTCTTGTACTATTTGCGGCCATCCAACAAAAGGAGGACATGTGTCCTCAAAGAAGTTTCAACCGTTGGTGCACTTCAACTATAAATAGAAGCTCAAGGACAATGGACGAAACATATATCACAACCTCGACTAAACATTGCTTAAGCTCTCTCTCTTGATTATCCAATCTCTCAAGCTCAAGAACAAACTATTCACGGTGTGATTACTCTGTAATTAGTATACTATATTTTCTTTGTAAAATCTCAATGGTGTAAGTTGAATAGAGGGTGTTCTGTTCAACAGAGAGATACCTAGAAGTTCAGAAGCAGGCAGTCGTGAAGTCTTGAGGTTTCTAACTGAGTTTGTGTAGTGTATTTTATACAAATAAAAACCTTCTAGTGAATATCATTCTTGTTGAGGAAGAATGGGTGACGTAGGATTTTATCTCCGAACATCCATAAAACTCTCTGTGTTCTTTACTTTCTTCCATTACTTTCATCTGTCTAAAGCTTCAAATCCAAACAAACGGTTCCTTACTTGAACTTGTTCAAGAGTTTGTGAAGATTTGCAAAGAATAGAAACAGATTTTAACTTCTAAAAGAGTTAAAATCGAATCGAAGTTTGTAATCTGTTAACAATAGTCAAACCCTCGTATCTATTGTCAACACCGATCCTAGCAGCCTTCATCGGAGTTCTATACTCACCGTAGAAGCAACTTCACTTGTTCAAGAAACCTAGAAACTTATTTAATCCATTCATAAGTCATCATAGACCTTTATAAGTGATCTAATCCATTTGTAATTCAATTTGATGAAAAAAAACAGTTTAGCATCTCTCTTATAGGTTTATAAGCTTAATGACGTAATTCATTAATTATTGTGAGTATTGTTTCTCTCTAGTTGTTATTTGAGTGATTGATTGCCTTTAATTGCTTGTTTGATCGATGGATTTGCTTATTTTATTATCGACCGAAAACTTGATTGACTAATAACCGTCATTCTTGCTTTATGGCTAAAGAGCGATGACTAAATAATGCTATGATAATGTTCCTAATCAATTATGAGCGGTTATGAATAAAAATTCATCGCTTGCAATAAGTTAAAATAAATTGATTACAAATTGTCTTCTCCAACTGATTTATGTTTCTCCAAAGTGTTGCGAGTATGATATCAGGTGTTACATTAGTTTGGTTTGTTTGTACATTATCACATCGAGCCTTAATATGTAGTAGTTTTATGTCATAGATGGAATTTGTTTCATACAAAATTCCCATAAATTTGATCTTAGTTTGGTCTATATGGAGTTTCAGCCTAAATTCTTTGATCGTAATCTTCATCCGCGAACGAGAGCGTTATCATTCGACTTAATAGAAAGCATCATCGATCAACTGAGATGATTGACATAGGCAATCGTACGCGTGATTGGAATCTGGAGCCGTTGTATTCTTTGAATTTGGTTGATCTATGTGGATTCATATATTGAGTTAGATAATTAATATAATATATGTGTCATTCTTTTGTCAACATGGCATATTCCTCGTTCTTTAATCCACATAGAAAACAAATATCATGTTCTGGCCCTTTCTCTCTTGCGCCGTGGTTGAACTCTTTAGGTTTATTTTTAAATCAATTAAGACCTATTTATTTAGGCTAGTTCATTATAAATTGTTTTTAGGAGTTTCTAATATTTTCAAGGCATGTTTGATTTTCTAAAAATCTAAAAAAAATAGAATACGTTTTAGAATAATTTTCTTAATTAAAAAATAATTTCACAATTTTTGTACTCGTTGGACATATTTTCTCAAATTTTGAAAGTTCGTAACATGAGTTTTCCAACTTCAAAAATTATGAGAAAAATCCTAGATTATTCTTATAATTTATGCAACATTGTCATACATTAACTTTCCTATTTTGGACAATTACAGAATTGTAACTCGTTTTTGCGCTCTCTCTCGATAATAACAGTACATCTAATGCTTTTATTTTTAGTCCCGTCAAATACCATGTATACCATAGATGCATGGTTAAGTTTGAATTCATTCTAAAGTATAATAATTCTCACATTTTAAAAAGTTAATTGTTTTGGAGTAGAGGCAGCCCTTTTGGACGGGCGTGTGGGCATAATGTCGTGTTCCTTTCTCACACGTCACTAAGAGCTAAACCCTAAAATGATTTTTTGAAAATATTTTTCTTTCCTAATTTCTCAAAAAGTAAATTAGGTGACAACTCTTAAAAGTCGAAAGTTGGTCTAGTTCGAATATTTTCGTGACGAACTCAATAATGAGTTAATCTTTCGAATAGTCGGCCTAAACGGGTAGTCTTGGAAAGAAGCTCGAGCATAGTTTATTTGATCCCTCATCCCCCACAAGATTCGAGAAAAAGGTTAGGCTAGAACTATTTTCTCTCGAGTCGATTTCCTAGCATATCATCGATCGACATTGTAAAGGCCTTCCCCATTTTTCACGTGTTCAATACTTTTAAAGGGTTTCATGCCAAGATTTGGTATACGTCTCACAAGAAGTGACCACTCCTTTCTAAATGATATGTATTTTCTTCGGTTAGATTTTGACTGGTTTGACCATAATATCTTCAGGAATTTGGGTCATTTCCGTGAAGGTGGCCAATGCATATACAAATCGATTTGGCTTTTTGGGGCTTTAACAAACGTTACTTATTAAAATTTGTCAATTAGTTTTGTTAAGCATGTATGGTAGTGCTTTAGGTTTCTCCTTTTATTTGTAACATACCATTGACTTGGGATATGACCAAATTTGAATCACTTATTACTTCCAATTTGATGGCTCTCCTTTCATATGCCAATTTCAGGTCTGAGAAACTTGGCTCATATTCGGCATCATTATTGGTGTAAGGAAACTCAAGTTGGATGGATATCAGGTTGTATGTGCCTTCTAGGTCAACCATATAAATGCTAATCCCATATCTTTATTTTCTTGAAGCTCCGTCTAACATGAGCCTCAATGAGTTTGATATAATGGTCATTATTTTATTATCAAGAAATTCGAGTTCATCTTCCGACTCAATATCGATTGGTTAATCGGTTAGGAAGTTTGTGACCATATTTTCTTTTATTGATTTATGTATCATGTAGGCTATGTCATATCCGTATATCATTAGCATCCATTTGGCAAGCCTAGACGATAATAGGGTTCGTTAAAAAAAACGGATCGGGCTCAATTTTGATACTAGTTTGATTAGATAGGCCTACATGTAGTGTCTTGGTCTTTTGGTGACCCATGCTAATACACAACATAATTTTTTGGCCGCTAGATAATTAAATTTGCACTCATTTTCTTACTTACATAATAAACAACAATTTTACATTGTTTTTGTTTTCTTGGGCAATAGACTACCCGTGATTTTTTATGTTATAGCGATGTATAGGATTAGAGGGATGTTAGGTCTTGGTGGAATGAGTATTGGAGGTGACTTTAGATAGTCTTTAATCATGTCGAATGTATGTTAACACTCTTCATCCCATATGAAATTATGATCATTTTTAAGTATTTTAAATAACGGATCACGCATCATGGTGAGTTTGTTGATAAACTAACCGATGTACTAGATTTTTCTATAAAAACTTTTTACTTCTCTTTCATTTCGAGGTTTCAGTCGTTATTTCTTTATTTTTGTGGGATCTACTTTGATTCCTCTTTGAGTGACAAGGAAACCTAGCATTTTCCTAGTAGCAACCTCAAACGTGCATTTCTTTAGGTTGAGTCGTAGCCAATATTTCCTGATTATTTATAAGAATTTCTCAAAATTGTGGACATGTCTTTTTTGATCTTCAGATTTGACAATAATGTCATCTATGTAGACATCAACCTCTTTGTGCACCATGTTGGAGGATCATCATAGCCGCTCTTTGATACGTTGTACATGCGTTCTTTAGACCAAATGACATGACACGATGACAAAACGTGCATACTTTTTTCATAAACATGCTTTTTTTGTTATCTTCCGATGCCATCGAGATTTTATTATATCTTGAGTATCCATTCATGAATGGTAGGAGTTCATGACCAGTCGTGTGATCAACTAATATGTCGATGTGGGGTAACGAGAAATTATCCTTATAGATAGACTTATTTAAACCCTAATAGTCGACACACACGCGTATTTTTCCATCCTTTTTTGCAATGAAAATGACATTAGCTACCCACATAGGATATTCCATAACTTTGAAGAATCCAGCATCTAATTTATTTTGGACCTCTTCTTTTATTTTGTCCACAATATCTGGTCTCATCTATTTAAGTTTATACTTTTTCAACTAGGCATCCAAATAAAGGGGAATATGATGTTGGATAACCTTATGATCAATTCTAAGCATATCTCTGTATGACTAGACAAAAACATCTTTATTGACTTTTTAAAGTTTAATTAAGTCATGATGTTCATTTTCATGTAGACTTTGTCCAATCAATATGATTTGAGGGTCATTCGGTGTGTTAAAGTTTATTTCAATCGTCTTTAGTAGAAGAAACAATTTCATTTTCGTTTCTAAGAAGCGCTTTATTTTGAAATGCATGCCTGAGTTAAATGATAATCATTGTTACTCGACATTAATTTGAAAGGGTCATCTACTTTGATTATAAAATGTTAACAAAAAGAGGGGAGGATATTTTAGCAATACTCTCTTCTAAAATTGCGTCGTCAGTTTTGGTTTCCCCGGTACTAATGGTACTTGATGTTTCCTTATATACAAAAGGGTCATCGTCATCTTTATTGGTATCAAAGTCATTTGGTGGAGCTTCGTCCACCAAGTGTTGGTCTAGTCGACTAGTTTCATGGGCTTTCCTTCCTGGCTTGTCTTCTTCAATGGCGGAAATCTAGACATTTCTTCCAAAATATCGTGTTAGTCTTCAGTTATAAGAACAATCAAAAAAGATTTTGAGACTTAAAAAACATCTCTACAAATCATAGTTTATAAAGGGTTTAGGAAACTCGAAGCATAATATGTTTTCTCCTTCACGGATGAATTGTCCGTTGAGGGTTGGGGAATTGGAATGTGTTCTTTAGATATTTTACCTCTTCAAATTTTCTTAGATCTAGTCGGCATATATCATAACTCAAAAGAGTCCATGTCGTAATAAGATCGAGGAAATATTATTCATGTAACATTCGGACTCATACCCATACCAGAAAAGTTTCTCATCATATACATCATGTTCAAAACAAAAGAAAACTAAATATACAAAAGTCAGGATCGTTAGAATCTAATATAATCTTCAATCTTTAGATATGATATATTCTAGTTACAATAGTGGTGCAGACCTCACATTCGTCTGGTCAAACTAGACAGTTATCGACCATTAATCTTAATTTTTGGTAGAGGGCGAGGGTTATTGTTTTTGTTTGAGGTAATAAGGTCTCTTAAAATATCTTTTACAATCAAATCATTTAATTTATTCATCAAAACTATTAAAAAAAATTACTATAATATATTAAAATATTTTAAATATTCTTATTTTAAAAAATACACTTGCTCAAAATTATTACCTAGCAACATTATTTGTAAAAAAATCATTTACCCTCAAATAATATTCTATTTTTTTACTGGAAACTTATATTATACATGTGATAACTAAACAATGGCTAAGGCTATTATATATATAGTCAATACTTAAACAATTTATTTTCTTAAAATTGATTAAAATGAAATAATTCATATCAAACGGGGTATGCAACCTGCTTGTTTTCATTTAATGTTCTAAAAAATTAAAAATAATAAAGTAAGTATATGTTTGAATTTTAATAAATAAATGTAATGATTTGATTAGTAATAAAATAAATGGTTATTTAAAATTTGGATTAACTTCATCAAAACAATGCTCAAACTTTGGAGTGACAGAAAGAACATAATTGACCACACCCACATGCAGTTGCTGAGTCGGATTGCCACATCAGCTAAAAGGCACATGCAAGCACACGTCAAGCATGCAGCTGACTCAGGCAAGCATGAGAAAATCCACTCAGGAAATAAAGAAATCCCATTCATATTAACTAGTTAGAATCTGAGTAAATTGATTATAATTTTCTGACCAATTATTTTTAGAAAATTGTTTTTACTGTAATTCTATTATAAAACTAAGTATTTTATATTTTGATTATTTAAAAATATTTTAGTCAATTTTGTTTTATTCTAAATAATTCAAAATCAAGCAAAGCTAATTTAATAAATGAGTCCTGCTTAAAGAATGAAGGTCAAAAAGGTACATTCTCTCCCAAATTGGGGGGAGAATAAACACCCAAGTCCATGAGCCACAAAATGGAACATGTTTGTTGCCTTTTTATCTACAACCTATGGCTAGCCCTATGATTGGTCAACTCTATCATGTTAGATGTTTATTTTAGAAAGAAAAATAAAAAGTGAAACTTTAATCTTGGAAAACTCAAAGTTTAAAATAATTCAAGTTATGGTTTGATTAGTCAAAAAAGAAGAAGAAGAAGAAGTAAGAAATTCAAGATGATGGATAGATAGAGTTTGACACTATTATGATTTTTGTGTGTGTGTGATTCAATTTTTAACAATATTAGGTGATTTGTTGAGAATTATTTTGATCCTATTTCATTATCATTTTCTGAATAGTAAAGTGTTACTTTTCTTAATGTTTATATATATATATATACTTCAGTAAACTAATTATCATAATTTTAATAACAAAACTCAAAATGTACTCTTAATATATTAAATTGGGGTTAAATATTAAAGTTATTTTAAAAATAATAATTTTCATAATTATAGCCGCAATCAATTTTGAAAATTGATAAAATAAAAAATGTATCAATTATATATATATATATATATATATATATATATATATATATGTATATATATATATATATATATATATATATATATATATATATATAATGTGATTGAATTATATAAAATATTTTTTAAATAAAACATAAAAAAAATAATTTGATCTACTTTATTTTTAACCAGCATATTTTCTTAATTATTATTATTTTTTTTAGATAAAAAGTAGAAAAATTACATACCAAATAAAGTATTTTATGTTTCAACAGCTGCTAAAATTGATCTATCCTCCAAAATTGGATATGAATATTTTGATTATGTAAAACAAATTTGAACCTTTTTCTTAAGTAAATTGATGTATTTATTTATATATGCTAAAATACACTATTAAGATACTATTAAGTTTCTAAAGTTCAAAAATAAGTTAATATTAGACTCATTTTGAATAATAGAATGATATGGAGTTAATGACACAAAAATTGTTGCAATTAATGGTCAAACATGTTTTCAAGAACCGTTTAAAAATAAAGAAACTTGACTAATTTGAACATATATATTTGTGGACAATCTCATATTATAAAAATTAATATTACATAATATTATAAATATACACATACGATAAAAAGTTAAAATAAGTAAATAATAAAATGATAAAAAAACTAACATCATGATTGTCAAGAATCGCTTATAATATCTTTTAAAGTAAAAAAAAAGTATCATATACTTTTTCTTAATTAAATCTTCAAAAAAAAAAATTGAATTTTCATAAATAAAAAATAAAAACTTATTATTTGTATAACGTTCCATTTATGTGAATTGTATTTTTATATTTCAGTTTTAAAATATCATATTTATTTGTAAATAAAATATAAAGATTTTGAAATGAAAAAGAATATATTTTTGAATACCTCATTCTATACCAACATAGATTTAAATATTTATAAATTTTAGGGATGGAAACAGATAGTTATCCGACGGATAGTATGTATCGTTTGTGCTCGATTTCAATATTGCTATTTATTCCTGATTTCGTCCCAACGGTTCCTCATATTCAATTCCTATCTTCCATCGGGTACCCAATGTTTTTGTCTTTCTCTTTTCAAATTGTGTTTGATGTATCCTATCAACTTGGAATAATAACAGAAAAAAAATGAAGTAAGCTAAACTTAAGATTAATAAGAAAGTTTTAAATAGTGCATAAGGTAATTTTAATATATAGACTTATTTTTATGTATGAATTAGATATTCATTTTGGTTCCTTACCTATTTTCAAACCTAGGAGTATTTTAACTTTACTCTTTATCCCTGAGTTCGAACTCCATTTGAATTACCTATCCCGACCCATGTAATATTTTCAAATATTAAGTTTTTGAGTATTCATTGTTATCCTTAATTATTTCCTAATTAACATTGTGCCATAATTTCTGCACAGCTTACATTCAAAATTTTAATGTGAAATATGAATAATTTTTTAATTTGTTAAATTATATTTAAGTATGAATATATATTTTATAAATAACTTTTAATTCATTTATAGATAATACATACCCATTTTATAAACTTGTATAGCTAAAATCAATTATTAACGTGCTGAAGTGAAAGGCTCAAGAGAGAAAAATTCTAGAGATCGGACACTAGAATTACCATAGATCAAAGGAAGCGCGATAGACACAGGCGGCACGATACGATCGGCAAGGCGGCACGATAGGCATATGTGACACGTCACGAACGACACGGGTGGCTCAAAATTGTCTTGCACCGCAAATCATCAAATCCGCACTTGAATCACCATTGATCAAATGAAGCGCAATCGGCAGGGCACGTGCGGCACGATAGGCATAGGCGGCACGACACGATCGGCACGGGAGGCACGATATTGTTTTGCACCTCATTCATTAATTGCCGTTAGTCTAGGGTATTTTGTGCATTTGTAAGCGTCACTGGAATTTGCCCTTGATTGCGGTTTATCTATGATCATCTCTTAGAGTTTCTACAATTACTTTGTTTTTTTAGTCTGTTTCTGCTATAATGGGGAATGAGAATAACAGAAGTAATAAATTTAAAAAAGTTAGGAAGTTTGTGTTGGAAGGAATTAAGAAAGTAGTTTAAAAAAATCGAAAGAATTGCTAAATAAGTTAGTAAAGAACAGCAGGATAATAACACTAGTAAGCAATCTGCTCAAACTGTTGTTGAGAAAATTATTATAGAAAATAATGCAGAAAAATATGGTGATAATGAAGGAGCTTGGAAGATACGCTATAATGAAATAGCTAATCTGTTTGGGCTCAAGAATCAGATTACAAAACTTCTTATGCATTCCAAAATGGGAGAAATTGTCATTAATAAAGACAAAGCACAGAGATTACAATTCAACTAAACATTCACTATCTTCAAGACTTGAATCTGCTAAAAAAAATAAGAATATGAAGAAATTATTCAATGATCAGTTGCTAAAATAAAAGAGCTTATGAAGACTCTCAAATCTAAGTCATATATTATCAGAAGCAACTCGAAATGAAAAACTAACGAAGTCTGGAAGAAAAAAAATGCAAAAAAACAGAAGATCATGCCTATAAAAAGAAAATCTACTTACTCAATACACAGACAAAAGTGGATGTATAGAATTCTCCATTTCAATTTAAATTATATATTGAAGTGCATGAAAATTGTATTAAGGAATGAGAAAATGTAGTTATGGGAAACTACATAGAAAAAATAGAGTATCATTCTCAATTACTAAAGAGGCATTGTTAAAGCAATGAAAAAGAAAAGGGTTGGAGAAGATTTCAGCAAATGTCAATGATCTGTATTTCCTTAAATTCAAGAAGGGATCAAATCTTGAGAAAATTCTAGGAAATGTACATACATATATAAGATCCAATTGTATGAAGTTGGAAAATGGTCTGAAGACTTGAACATATTAAAAAAAAGATTGTTGTAAACAAAATCGGAAATTATAAGATCAAATAAAACTTGAAAATTAGAAAAAATCATATTAGTTAGCGATCTTATTTGCATTGATCGTTATATTGCTTGTTTTTTTTGCTATATTTTATTTATATCTTAAAAAAAAGAAACATCACTGAAATAAATATTAAAAATTACTCACTCTCTTACCAACATTTTTACTAAAAATTCAAAATTTTAGATTTATAACATTTGTGTTTATTAATAAATTACAATATTTCCAATATTTTGCTTATAAATTACTTAATTACTTACAAATTGTAAAAATATGCATTAAACCCATTTTTGTCACAAAAATTGGTTGCTATTCAACCTTTTTTTTGTTGTGAGATATGGTTCAAACTATGTAATATACATCCGCATATGTAAAATTCTGAAATCCTTAGTCATTTTGTAGGTTTATTGAGTTGACCATTATACATGGATAAAATGACTGAAAGAGGAGAGTACCTATAATTTGTTAGAATTAGCATTGATGTGCATCAAAGAAACACACTGTCGAAAAATATGACAGTAGTAGATAGAAAAGAAAAACTTACTGTCATGGAAATCAGTTATGAGTGAAGGTCATACATATGCTCTTTCTGTAATACCTTCTAACATTCAAGCCCAAAATCTGATTTCGCTAAAGAAAATATTTGAAAATTCATAAAAGCAAGAAAGTAAATATGCAAGAAAATGAAACAGAGGTACCTATAATCAAAGAGTAAAATGTGGTTAAAGAACATGGAAAAGAAAATAAAGAAAATTATGTACAAAAAGAAAGAAGTATGAAGAAGGATGTGGAACCTCAACCTAATCATGTTGAAGAGATAGTTGAGGAATCGCAATCAAATTAAGTTAAAGTGGTTGTTGATGTAAACAGAGAGGAAGATACTCAAGTTAATCAAGAGGAAGAAGAGATTCAATGTTGATATAGAGGAATCCAAAATTGTTGAGGATTCTAAAGCTGAAGCTGAAGAAAATGAAGACAATGATCTAGAATTCAAGTTGAGAATAACAAAGTGAAAAGCCCCGGGAAATCTTGAAGAACAATTATTTTTATCAAATTAGAACGGATTCATATAAAAAAGAAATCAAAATGAGAATATGTATTATTTATCAACTTCTTCAATTCATCTCTCTTTCATTGCAAGAGAAAAAAGAAGGAGAAGAGGAATGTCAAAAGAAAGAGGAAAACAACCTGTTGATACAACATGTTGGTATAGAAATAAAAATCATAATTGAGATAGTTAGAATTTGATACAGTTTTTAATCATTGTTGTAATCTCTGTTTGTATGTTTGATTACTACTAATCAAATTCTTTCGGGTCGTTTGATTGTTATCGTTTAATCAAAACTAGAGTTTGTCTAAATTTAATTTTGACCCTCTCACTTTTGAGGTTTTAATGAAATAGTTTTAACCGTTTTTCTAAAATTATAAATGTGTTGTTTGTATGTTTTTCTTCTTATGCTGAATTTTTTGTTTAATCAATTAAATCTAAGTTTGTCTAGTTTGATATGAACTAGTTATGCCTGTTTTCTCTTTTTTAGATTTTTAATAAAACGACACCAAACCGTTTATAAAAAAACTAAAATCATTTAAACTTTCAAAGTATATATTACCTCTCATTAACTATTATATAATATATAATAAATTTGTGTTGAGGTTGACTAAAAGAGTATAGAGGGATCCATATCTCAACTCTTTCCACCTGGTTAATAACAAATATCAAGTTCTCATAAATGATGTAAATCCGAGAAAAAAAAAGTAAAATGTTATTTCAAATTGAATGATTTGATTACAATATTGCTATTTCATATCTCTTTGTTTTATATCACAGTTATAATTTAAACAATAGAATTTTTATGTTTTTGTATATATATTATGCAAAAGGATAGAAAGTGAGAAATAATTCATAGAAATATGTAGAGAAATTTTTCTTGCTCTCTATCTTTTCTCATATTATATATATAAGATTGAAAAATTAATAAAATCTTTAAATGAAATCAAACCAGGAACGTCAAAAATAATTCCAAAAGAAAAAGAAGCTTTACCAACTTTCCAACCACCTCCAATCATATTTGATTTCAAACTAAGGCCAATGCAAGAGTTTGAAAAAATTCTTGAAGAAAAATTTAGCAAGCTAAGCATTAAAACCTTAGACAAGGAAAATAGAGATCATATTAATAAAATAGATAAATGGGCTGATAAACCTATACAAAGTAAATTTTACTACAATAGACCAACACCAATGGATGTTTTACATGAAGAATACACAGATACAATTGATATTAGTTATTCAGGAAACAAAATCTATGAATGGAATATTGATGGATATTCAAACAAACAAATTTATAATACAGTACATAGGATGCTAATGTACTCAACAGTTTGTAAAAATAGTGATAAAACTATAGCAACAATGATTGTTGCCGGATTCACTGGACAATTAAAAGGCTGGTGGGATAATTATTTTTCCCAAGAAAATAGAGATTCTATTCTTAACACTGTAAAACAAGAAAACAATAGCCTAACTGAACATGCAGTTTATACATTAGCAATTAACATCATTGAACACTTCACGGGAAGGTTCAGTGATAATAGTGATACAATTAGAACATTATTACAAAACCTAAGGTGCAAGACACTCTCGGATTTTAGATGGTACAAAGATACCTTTCTAAGTAGAGTAATGGAACTACCAGAATGTAATAATGTACATTGGAAATCCAAATTTATAGATGGCCTCCCTAGCTTATTTGCTGAAAGGGTTAGAAGAAATCTCAAAAAGAGTCATTCAATGATACCATATGAAAATTATACATATGGTGTATTAATAGATACCTGTATACAGGAAGGACTAGCCTTATGTAATGAAATAAGGTTAAACCAACAAATTAAAAGACAGAGTCAAAATGAAAAACAACAATTAGGTCAATTTTGCCAACAATTTGGAATAGATAGTCCTACATATAGAAAAGAGAAAAGGGTGAAATATAATAAATTTCACAAATATAGAAAACCATTCCGAAAGTACTCGGACATAAAAAATGAGAGGAGGGAAGAAAAGGTTAAAAACAAGTCAAAAAATTTCAAAAATAGTAAGAAATGCTACAACTGTGGAAAATTAGGACACACCTCAAAATTCTGTTGGGCAAAAAAAAAAAATTAATAATCTTGAAATCCCAGAAGACACAAAAAGATTAATAATACAAACTTTACAAAACTCAGAATCTGAAGAATCTGGTTCAGATTCAATACCTAGTGATTCTGAAATAGATGACCTATATAATGAAAATATTTCGGAATCAAGCTCGGAAGACTGTGAATGTGAGCCTTGCCGATCAGGATTAAGTTGTCCTAAAAAGGAAACAAATAACCTAGATCAAAATATTGACAAATCAGAATTATATAGAATCATATCTCAATTTTCAGATATGAAAGTTAATGTTTTAACATCAAATCATGCTTTTGAATTACTAAAAGCCATCAAAGACCCAGAATTAAGAATGCAGATCATAGATCAGTTTAATTCTGAAGAAGGAACTTCATCCTCTAAAGATGAAGAGCCCGAAGAAAAGAGATTCAATTATAATAATCATAATAAATCTTACACTATGAGTGAAGTAATGAATCAACTCAGACACAAGATTCAAAACAAAGAAGAGAATACAACACTCACAAATCTTTACAAAGAAATTAATAATTTAAAGGAAGAAATTAAGATATTAAAAAAGAAGAATATTATACAAGAGTCTAGAATAACTAAGCTTGAGGATAACCATAACGAAAAAAATCACTATAATGACAACAAAGTAGAAATTGAAGAAAATATCTTCTCAGAAAATTTTTTATCCACAATAGAAATGGTTAAATCCCAAAAATGGCACATAAAAATATCTCTCCTAATAGATAATCATTATACAAGATCATTTACTGCTCTTGTTGATAGCGGAGCAGATTTAAATGTTATTCAGGAAGGACTAATCCTTACTAGGTATTTTCATAAAACAAGTCATACCCTGTGGCATGCAGGGGGAGATAAACTCCAAATCCAATATAAACTTCCAAAAACTTATATATGTACTGATAATAAATGCATTCCTCAGAGCTTTATACTTGCTAAAGATATATCAAATCAGGTCATACTTGGAACCCCATTTTTAAACACAATCTACCCTATTAAGATGATTAATAATAAAGGTATTACAGGAACCTTCCAGAAACATGATATTTTTTTAGAATTTATTGTGGAACCGCTTACTAAAATGTTACATAGTATATATGATAATATCAAAGCAAAACAAGATCAAATATATTTTCTAAAGCAAGAAATAAGTCTAATAACAATAGATGAACAACTAGAAAATCCTAAATTACAAGAAAAAATAGCTCTGCTAAAAGACCAACTCTCAATAGATATTTGTAATGAACATCCTAATGCATTTTGAGATAGAAAGAAACATATAGTTTCACTACCATATGAGGAAGCTTTTAATGAAAAGAATATTCCTACAAAGGCAAGACCTTGCCAAATGAATTCAGAATATCTAGAATTATGCAAAAAAGAGATAGATACACTACTACAGAAGGGATTAATAAGTGCATCACAATCACCTTGGTCATGTACGGCTTTCTACGTAAATAAACATTCAGAAGTCGAAAGAGGCGTGTCAAGGTTAGTAATAAACTATAAACCCTTAAACAAAGTATTAAAATGGATTAGGCACCCAATTCCTAATAAAAAGGATCTGTTAGATAGACTGTATGATAGTTTAATATTTTCAAAGTTTGACTTAAAATCAGGATATTGGCAAATCCAGATTGAAAAATCTGACAGGTATAAAACAGCATTCAATGTCCCTATAGGACATTATGAATGGAATGTAATGCCATTTGGATTAAAAAATGCTCCATCCGAATTTCAAAAAATTATGAATAATATCTTTAATCCTTATAGCACATTTATAATTGTTTACATTGATGACATATTAGTTTATTCAAAATCAATTGAAACTCATTTCAAACATTTAAATATGTTCAAAACAATAATAACTCAAAATGGACTAGTAATTTCTAAACCAAAAATGGATCTTTTCAAAACAAAAATAAGGTTTTTAGGTCATATCATTGAAAAGGGAAATATTACTCCCATTAATAGAAACATAGAATTTGCGGAAAAGTTCCCAAATGTGATCACTGATAAAACACAATTACAAAGATTTTTAGGCAGCTTAAATTATGTGGCTCCATACTATAAAAATCTAACAGAAGATACATCAATCTTATATGAAAGACTGAAGAAGAACCCTAAACCATGGTCAAACCATCATACAGAGGCTATTAAGAGAATTAAAAATAAAGTAAAGGTACTCCCTTGTTTAATGATAAGTAACCCGAATTGGGAAAAGGTAATTGAGACTGATGCATCTGACATAGGATTTGGAGGAATTCTAACTCAATTAGATCCAGAAACAAAACAGGTCTATCTTGTCAGATTCCATTCAGGGAAATGGAACAACTCTCAAAAGAATTATGCAACAGTCGCAAAAGAAATTCTGGCAATAGTCAAATGTGTTTTAAAATTCCAAGATGATTTATATAATCAAAAATTTATTATACGAACAGATTGCAACGCAGCTAAATTCATGTTCCAGAAAGATTTTAAACATGATGTGTCAAAACAAATCTTCGCCAGATGGCAAGCTCATTTAGCCCCATTTGATTTTGAAATATCATACAAAAAAGGGATAGATAATAATCTCCCTGATTTCTTAACCCGTGAATTTTTAAATTTACAGGAATGAGCGGAAGGTGTTATGATTCTTTCTCTAATAGAGGAAGAGGATCCTCCTCTATCAGAGGAAGAGGTCGGGGCAAAGCACCAGAGATCATATCTCAGTATGGTAAACAAAAACTGATAGCAATGGATCTATCCCAAAGTTCGGATAGTCAAAAAGACAATCCAACGTACGCCAGAATACTGGGAGATGAAGAATCAGAATCCAATAATATTGGATTTATAAGAAATGAATATAAAGAAATTATATTTCTCCTAGAAGAGAAGGACGTCAAATGGAGGAATGAGCCATGGACAATAATGCAGAGGTATTTGGATAATACATCCACTCCGTCAAGGACTTACAAGTCTCGGATATTTTACGAGCAAATACTTATTCAAAGTGGGTCATGTGAAATATCACATTTCTCTGGGGCAAACAAAGAAATTTATAATTTCAGCAAAATAATAATAAAAAAGACAATTTCGTTGGAAGATTGGGGAATATCCCCAATGAAAGAAAGAGAATTATCGTTTAATAAAACGACAACAATCAAATTTAATTATTGGGATTATTGTGATGCCTTTACTAAGGCACTATATTATGAGAATAATAAATATAAACATTCATGGTTCATCAAGGTATGTGCAAATGTCTATAGAGGTGATATTCCCCACTGGTTCATAGACTGGTTTTACCGTTTTGGTCCCTGCCCAAAGATTTTACCAGAAGAAATCAAGGTCCTATTCGATAAATGGAGCAATGTATCTCCCCAGCTTCTGCAAAAACAAGAAGCTAATTTATATATTGACGGAATAGCTTCATGTTTCTTTTTTACTGAATTTTCCATTCCATGGATCTGGAGATGGATTCCTGAATTTAGTTATACCAAAACAGGCATTCCCTGTCTGTTTAGGTCATCATTTTATAAATTTTGGGATAAGATGATGAGAGTAGATCAGGAAACAAAAGAGCGATTCGGGAAGGAGACAATGGACCTCCTACACCAGCAAATAAGTATGTATGAAGAAAAACGACAAGTAGCGGAAGCACCGTCCCCGTTTGATTATATCTCCAAAAAAATTCGAATGAGGTCAGAGAACTTATCAAAAAGTCAGATGATATCTGCATATATTGAAGAAATGAAGAAAGACTTTATGTCTAAATTTGAAGATGATAATAAATCAAACAAATCAGACTCAACTATGGCATCCGATTATCTTCAAGACGCTCAAAGTGATGTCGCCATTGAAGACATTTTCGAAGCAATCAAAGACACCTTGGTTGAAAAAATTTCAAAAAAAGACGTTGGATCATCATCATCCAGCCACTTCAAAATTTAAAGAGAAACAAGATCCGAAAGATGCGGAAAAAACTTATCCCGGGAATCCTGGGAGGTACTGTTTGCAGCAGAAGAAGACAAGATCCGTAATTTGCGGGAAGAAACTTATCCCGGGAATCCTGGGAATCACTGTTCAAGTTTTTAACTTTTATTTAAATGTTTTACTATAAATAGTTGTTTATGTTGGGTTGTAAGGGGAGGCGAAAACGACCCCTGAAATCTGTATTGTACTCTCTCTCTCTATTGTACTCTCTAGCACCATCATCCAGTTGTAATAAATTTGAAGCATCATCAATAAAAGTTTGGAGGACAGTGTGTTTAACCTTCATTCCCGGGTACGTTCCAAATCTTACTACATATTTAATTATTTGCTTTAAATGTCAAGCCTAATAGGCTAATCAAATTAGGTGTTGATCATGACCGCTAACTACCCTTCATAAAAAAAAAAAAAAAAAAAAAGTAATTAATAAAAAATTACAGCTTATCTTAGAAGTTTTGAATGGACATCTGGCATGGATTTGAAATGTCGATCCCTTTTATAAAATGGTACTTTAATTTTGTGTTCCTGTTTGGTCCTATTGAGCCACTGTTTTAGGCATGTTGGACATTTTGGAACTTTAAATTGAAGTTAAGTATTATAATTGGTTGATAGGCATTTCTATTATCCTAAACCCAGAAGTTGTCCCTCTTCAGACTTTCTTTGTATGTTTTAATTTTATATTCGATCCTAAAAATATGGTATCATATATATATATATTATTATTATTATTAACCAACTAAGTACATATCCGTTATTATTTATTTTCTACACAAATTAAACAATCATCCATTTTTTTTCCTTGTTGCTATACAATAAATACAAAAGAACATCAAAACAATCTTGATGAGGGGTTTATAATTATTATCCTATTTAATATAGGATGATGCATGGATTATAAATTAGTAGTGTGCGACATTCTAGCGGTTGACAATTAATGACTGTTATAAATTCCGTAGATGTTTATTAATTAGGGTTTGACCAAAGTGATTGTGATATTTAAAAATATATTTAATTGGGAGTACTCTTCTTTAATGTCGCCAGCTCTAATAAAGTCTCATTCGTATTGCTGTTTTAAATTCTATTAATTTTTTAAAAGATGAAATAATTTTTATTGATTTATATATTCGAAATAATAACATATATGATGCAATCCATAAAAAACAATGAAGTTCAATTTACGACCTGGCCATAAGTCATCAAAACTATCAATCAAAACTTCTTAAAGAATATATATTTTTTTTATTAAAATATGATATTACAAATAATGTAAATACAAATTTCGATATATAAGAATTATCATAAGTTAATGAACAAGAAAATCAACTGCATCAAGAAACACATACATTTTTTTTGTTTGTTTGAAATGACTTTGACAAGGCCTAACACGAACACCACCATATATATAACTTTCATGGTTAATTATCATATATATATTTTCCCCTATTTTTGAAACAAACCTTTGTAAAAAAGAATAATATTTGTTTACATTGTAATAAATATATATAATATAAATATATATATATATATAAATATATATAATAAAAATATATATATATATATATATATATTTACTTTGAAGACATATATAAATTAGAGATGCAGAACATATTAATGTTCAGCAAAGCATTAAAAACATTGACGTGACGTGGAGATATGGTTGCATGAACCATGCATTGAGCCCTTCCACGTGTTCGATCCACCTGGAATCTAATTTATGTGGGAATGCATACATTATTTTATTATAATTTTTTATAAAAAAAATAAACTATTGTAACATGAACATTTGAATTAAAATTTCAAACCAGTTATTTTTAAAAATTAAAACTTTCCACTATACCCAAGAAAATTGAAACTGGATCAAGAAAAACTTTTTGTGGATAATATTTGGAGATGAATATTCCGTTATGATACAAATTAACTGATAAAGAAATTAAAAATAGAAGATAGATAATAAAATCGTTCAATAATAATATAACCCAATGAAAATTGATAGCTAACAAAAGACTAATATAAATTTTAAGATATAATCATTTTTATTTTTTCAAAATGAAAGACGCCTCATCTAACTATCATCACTATAAAAAAAAATATGTTGTGAATCCAATATCTAAAATTCATTCTTCAATAATGTGAATATGCCCATCCAAATTAATCAAACGTTATGCCCAAAACATAATGGAAGATACCACACAAAAAAAAGAAAAAAAAGAAAGATGCATACAAATTTTATATTAATCGAACAAAATAGAGGCGCAACCAATGATTGTTCTAAGTAAATCCAAGCATTCTAAACAATTCTAAAAGAATTAGAGACACTAGTGCTCCATGTAATGCAAATTATATGATCTTTTAAATCTTTGGCAATCTAGATTTCAATTTTTATATTGATCTTAAACTAATCTCTCAATCATCACACTTTTTGTAAAGGAGTGAGATTTACCTTTGTTTAATGGAAATTCAACTCTTCCATAGGAGATTTAAGTTGTTTCATACAATTTATTTATTCTTACTTCTTTATTTTCATGCTTATAAGCTAGTTATAATTTAAATTTATCAAATAAGAATTTAGAAAAGAAAACATTACAAGTTGCTTATTGACATCCAAAATTTTGGTCTGACTTCATGTCATTTGTAAAATTGTTAAATTTTAATAATAACTCAAAATCATTTACAAATCTAATATAAAATGAAAAAAAAAAATCTAAATTGGGTCATGGTGTGAAGTGGTGCTAGTTTCTAGAAATAAATCACCTCACAAAATTTGTTTTTTTGAAAAACCTTATTAGTAACTTGTAATATATATACAGTTTTAAAAAACTAGTAAAAAGTTGAAAATGCCTAAAATACCACTTTTGTTTTTAATGACCACTAAAAATTCAGACATTGTCACATTGATATGGATTGATCATATGCAATGCCATGGTCCATGCCATGAGTTATATCAAGTGGAGTTCATAATATATATATATATATATATATTAATGGAGTTTACTTTTGATAAAGTTTAAGATAATAATATTTAAATTCCTTAAATTCTCATCTACGATAGCAATAATTCCTATTAACATAAAACAAATTTCAGGGATTATATTGCGTCATTCATTCGAATGTACACATGAAATTAAATATTATTATTTATAACCATGGCAATTTAGTGTACTAGTATACTATTAAAATTATTGTAAGTTTATGTTGAATATTAAACATATAAATACTTCATCTACATTCCAATTTAATACATGTACAAAAATTTATTATGAAATAAAGAACAAGAAATATCCTATTCCACAAAGAAGCCAAATGATCCTGAGCCTACGGTATATATAACGATAAAATACTGCTCCATAAAAAAAAGTCGAAATTAGTTCATATATCTATTTACTCACATATACATATTTTTAATTTTATTTAATTATATTTCTACAACATAAAAAAATAATATTTTTTTATAAAATTAAATTTTAATTATTCCATAAATCATCTATAATTTATGATAAATTGAGTAATATATTTTGATCCCAATCATCTTTCCTTCAAAATTCTTACCAGAAACTAGCATGTATCCCGTCCATTTGCACGAGTAATGATATAAAAAATCGTGAAAAAAAATATTACGGTAAATTTTTTATGAGCGGGTCAACTCACAATCCGACCCAAGTATCCATTTATTTTCACATATATCCAAATTAACCACAACTCTCGACCCAGCAATCCGGACACTTTAATAATTAAGCATCATTATATATATATATATCATAGTTCCACATCATCATTCTATAACTTAATCCAAAGTGCTTGATCTTCTTCGTGCCCGGCTAAAACAAATATAATTCTTATATATGTTTATGATGCATAATTTCTTTCTTGCCTTATTTTCCAGAGACAAATATTTTATTTAGTGTTTATTTGCTTGTTACTTTGATTTTACCTCCTTCATGATATGATCTTTCGACCCATTCTCACCTTGACTTTCACACCTTATTTTTTTTTTTAATTTTTCTAAAGCCAGGACATTGGGAGACGTGAATCATGCTTATCCCAAATCCCACTCAAATTCCACTACACTTAAGTCATGTCTAAGATTCAACTCTATAGCTGATCTATCTCCCATACATATACCTGTCATCATCTCCTAATCTCTATATATACACATTATACACTCAAATATCCATCTATCATTCTTCATCATCCCTTCTCCGCCGCTTCTCTCTCTTCTCTCTCTCTCACTACATCATGAAGAAATCATCATCCAACTCCAACCAAGGACTAGTCACCGATGCCATTCGAGCTGTGATTATGGCGTTGGTGGTGATAATCTTCATAGGATATATCTTCATCTGGTTCATGACTCCTACTAATCTCTACCGAAAAAAATGGCTTCCTCTCATGAGAATCAAAGCTAATTCAACTTACTTTGGAAATCAAGGTAATTCATTTCTCTTTCATACTTACCCTATTACACTCAATTACTCTTATCTATACTTTATTACAAATTTTGTGATATTTCACTTAAAGTTTTCATAATCTTTATTAATCTATATATATATATAATAATACTTAATTTTTAAAGTGTCCGGATTGTCGGGTCGAGAGCTGTCGTTAATTTGGATAAATATCCGAGAGCAATGGATACTTAAGTCGGATTCTGGGTTGATTCGTCCATAAACTTAAAACGGTTGAAAATAAAATTAAAAATATTATAGGTATGTTTCGAACTCGCAACCTAACAAAAACATGTACCAACTCTTTAACCAACTAAGCTAATAACACTTTATATTTTTAATTCAAAACCAAATTTAATAAACGCGGGACGTTGTAAATTTTATCCGTGTGTCTCGTAATGGGATCTTCCTAATTTTGTTAATAACTAATTAGCAATCTCATGCATGTATATATTACATTCAATATGTTACAATTAGAAACCATATATATTATGTTTTTCATTAATTTAAGATTAACCTCTCAATTTACTAATCATGCATAGAAATCTTTATTTTTAAAATATGTAGGAAAATTTTATAATACAATTCATAGATTGAGTTTTATAAAACAATTCAATACGCAATTAATTAGCTTTTTCATTTATTTATAATATTATTTCATTAAAATTAACAACAGTACCTGAAAAACAGTGGGAAAAAAATAGAAAATGGTGAAAACTCATCTATGTAAAACAAGTCTAAAATAAATACATATTGGACCTAAGCTAATCACATAATCTCTGTTAATTCTCATAATTGGTTTTAAGTTGTTACCTATATTTAATTTAACATTTATAACATATATTAATGTGCACCTATTGCTTGCTCAGGTCCTGTCATATTAGTTTACACTTTTCCAGTGCTATTGGTTGCTATCATGAGTGGTGTCTATCTCCACTTGGGGACCAAAAATAATAACAATCTCCAAAGGTATATATATATATATATATATATAAATATATATTTACGTTACATTAATTACAAAAATTATAAATGAATAAGTAAATGAATGAATAATACAGTGAGAATGAGAAAACCAAGTCGATAATTCGGTTAGGAGCTGCATGGAAGCGGCCCATGGTTATGAAAGGGCTCGGAATCGTGTCTCGTATAGAGTTTGCTTTCTTTGTTATGTTCATCGCTCTCCTCACTTGGTCTCTCTCCACCTATTTGCACAATTCCTTTGCGACTATCACTACAAAGTCGCTTCAAAAGTCTGGCCATAAGATGTAATCGACGCAGATTTATTTATTTATTATTTTTCTATTAATTATTGATTTAGTTTGTTGACAAATTTAATTTCATACATAGGTGGGAAGCAAAGTTGGAGAATGCGGGTCTAAGGCTAGGGCTTGTTGGGAATATAATATTGTCGTTTCTCTTCTATCCGGTTACTCGAGGATCATCCATTCTCCCCATAATCGGGCTGACATCGGAATCCAGCGTTAAGTACCACATATGGCTCGGCCACCTCACTCTTATCTTCTACACCGCACATGGAATTTGCTATATAGTATATTGGGCCGCCACAAACCAATCATCCGAGGTGATACATTTAAATTTTTAAAAAGAGAAGTTTGTATAAGTATGATTAAGTAATTACAAGTTAGTAAACTCGAAGATGAATTGATTTTTGGCAGATGTTGAAATGGGCAAAGCATGATATATCAAACCTAGCCGGAGAGATAGCTTTGTTGTGTGGGTTGGCAATGTGGGTGACCGCGATTCCTCGAATAAGACGAAAGGCGTTTGAGCTCTTCTTCTACACACACCAACTTTATGCTCTTTTCGTCATCTTCTTTGTGTTACACGTTGGCCTTGCCTTTCCTTGTATAATGCTTCCGGGGTTCTTTCTCTTCCTCGTAGACCGTTTTCTTCGTTTCTTGCAGTCAAGAAGTTCCGTTAGATTGGTTTCCGCTAGACTCCTTCCATGTGATGTTGTGCAACTCGACTTCTCCAAGACCCGAGGTACGTTCTAACCTATTTCTATAATTCATTTTTCGCATATGGGATGATGTAAGAATTCAAATACAATCGATTGTTTTCTAGTTTTAATGATTATTCTTTTTCTCTTTTTGAAAAAAATAATTAGGTCTAAATTATAATCCTACAAGCATAATGTTCTTGAATGTGCCTAGCATCTCCAAGATGCAATGGCATCCTTTCACCGTCGCCTCCAGCAGCAGCCTCGAACCCGAGAAATTAAGCGTTATCATTAAATGTGACGGAAACTGGTCAAGAAAGCTTTTTAAGACGCTCTCTAATAAGTCTATGGTTGATCGACTCGATGTTGCCATAGAAGGACCTTATGGACCCGTTTCAAACCGCTTTCTAAGGTATATGCATTGAATCTAATTATTAACGTTATTTTTAATCATAATAACTCTTGACTTTCGCAGTCACAATGCTCTGATAATGGTGAGCGGAGGGAGTGGCATAACCCCGTTCATCTCCATAATAAGAGAGCTCATTTTCCTTAGCGAAACCCTAAAAACACCCGAAATCCTCCTCATCGCTGTATTCAAAAACTCTTCCGACCTTACAATGCTAGAGCTCATGCTTCCATGTTCTGGTTCTCCTACATTTCCCTCCAACTTCAACCTCAGAATCGAGGCCTATGTCACCCGACAGAAACAACCGCCACCACCCGGAACCCTAACAAAAGCATCTGTTCAAACCGTGTATCTCAAACCAGCCCCCTCGGATGCTCCCATCTCTCCCGTTCTCGGGCCCAACAGTTGGCTGTGGCTTTCGGTCATCATATGTTCATCCTTCGTAATGTTCCTCATCTTCATGGGGATTATGACCCGATACTACATATACCCGATCGATCACAACACTAATCATATTTACTCTTATACTTCCCGGGCTCTTCTCAACATGGTTATCATATGCGCATCAATTTCAGTCACTGCGAGTGCAGCGTTTTACTGGAACAAGAAGCAGCTCGCTCGAGATACAAATCAAATCCTGAACGTTGAAGGAGCAACGCCGATGGCTTCACCCTGCTTCAATGTTGGAGCTGCGGAAAGGGAATTGGAGTCTCTTCCTCATGAATCACTTCTCGAGTCCACAACAGTTCACTATGGTGAAAGGCCTGATCTTAAGAGTAAGTTCAATATATTGATTAATTTTCTTGAGTTATATCTTGCTTATATGTGTTGAATTACCTTTTGATAGGAATTTTGTTCGAGAGGAAAGAGAGGAGCATTGGAGTTCTAGCGTCTGGGCCGAGGCAAATGCGTGGAGAGGTGGCTCGAATATGTTCAGCCGGCCTGGAAGATAACCTTCACTTTGAGTCCATTAGCTTCAGTTGGTGATCTCTATGAAAATGATGATCAATCCTGTTAATTACTTTTGTGTTTATGTTTACAACTTTTAAAAAGAGGAAAATAGAATTCCTCTTCGTATGTTTAAGATAGGTTCATACATAAATAATGTTTCACCCGACATAAAGAAAATAAAAGAGAAGTACTTGCGCTAGTTGAAAATGTGTCTTCAGTAACGAATATCAATATCGACCTTATACCGTTATTGATATCTATTATATGTAACGACCATATAAAGTTTTTATCGCCAGAGCGATAGTTCTTCGAAAGACGTGAACCAACGAGTGGTGTTTTATAAGATCGTTACAGATAATAGATATCAGTAACGACTTTATAAGATAATTAAAGATAATAGATATCAGTAACGACTCTAAGAAGAACTATTACTGAGATATCTTGTTGCTAGCCGTTACTTTGTTGCTAGCCGTTACTTATGTTGATGTCATATCTGTAACAACTAAGTATCTAAGAAGAACTATTACTGAGATATCTTGTTGTTGCTAGCCGTTACTTATGTTGATGTCATATCTGTAACAACTGAGTATGTAACCGTTATTAATACTCATTAATGGAGCATTTGTAACGACTTATGATAGAGCCATTACTGATACTCATTTTATAATTAAATAAGTTTTTCTTTTTTTCTTCCTCCCTTTGCTCCGCTACCGTCTGACGCCGCTCGCCGTTCTTTAAGTGTCAACAGTTCGCCAGCCTTCACTACTCCTTTTTCACTGATGTCGATTCATCAACCTATTTACTAGAATGATTGAACTTTCATTCTCAAACAAGAAAAACAGTTAAATCCACCGCCAAGGAAGCCTTTACAAGATGTGCTTTCAGTTTGCATCATTGGATCAGAGGAATTCACTTACATTTTGTTGATCTTCGAAATTGATTTTCCTTTGTTCGAAAAAGCCACCAGATGCGGTTCCTATAGTTCGCTTTCTTAGTTGCATTGGTATTTGGCTTGACTACCATCCTCATTTACATCAATAGTGTATCTAATCTTAGTATGTGTCTATTTGCTTCTTCTCTTGTGTGTATGTATCTCTTATTAGTCGACTAATTTTACGTGGTTCGTGTATTGAGAGGCCGCACCAGCTATCGGTTAGTGTACAAAGCAATTTTCCAAAAGCGTGTGGTTAGTTATTCCTTAAATTCTTACCCTTTTCGACAAATTTAATTAATTTGTTTATTAATGAACCATTAATGTGTGTCTTACACTGAAAAACCTCCAATGCTTGAAAGCGAAGAATTCGTTGATTGGAAGATTTGCATGCACCTACATCTAACCACAATGGATGATGAAATGATGTCCATCCTCTCCGACGGTCCAATAAAGATTAACAAGGAAAGAAGCGAATGGACAGCGGATGACTGAAGGAGGAACAACCTGGATAATATCTACAGATGTGCCATTTACAAAACATTGGATAGAAACACGTTCGCTAAAATCAGAGAATGTTCCACCGCTAAAAAAGTGTGGGAGACAATCATTCAACTCCACGAAGGGAACGAGAGAACCAAAGAAAACAAAATACTTGTGGCCACTCAAAAGTTTGAAAATATTAAGATGCGTCCCGGTGAAACTATGAAGGAATTTGGTGACTGCTTCACAAGTGTGGTAAATGAACTCTCACTTCTTGGAAAGAAATATGACAATAAATAAACAATTATTAATGCTCTAAGATCACTCCCCATCAGGTGGGACATTAAGAGAATCAAACAGTCTTGGTAAGATGAATTTGCATGACATCTTTGAAGATCTGAGAGCATACGAGTTCGAAATGAAATCCAGAAATGAAGATGAAGCCTCAGCATCAACCTCTACCAGAGCTCTGGTGACCTCTATGGAACCAGCATCTCCTGTACCTATCAAATCGGCCGAACAGTTCAGTCAAGATGTTATGGACATGTTAGCTAAGAAGTTCATAAAGTTCATGAAGAAGAATCAACTAACCAACTCATACAACTACAACTACCCTAACGGTAATAAGGCTAATGTTCGTTGTTATAATTGTGATGCTTTAGGTCATTACAGGTCGGAGTGTCGGAAGCCACTAAGAGACAATAGAAAACTGAATGATCAAAATCAAAGGGAAGGACACAAGTCAAATGGTCAAGGAAAAGAGATCCAAAACGCCTTGATAGCCGATGGCGGTGGAAGTTAGTGGGAATATACCGATTCGGACAACGATGATGAAGGAATCAATTGTCTTATGGAAAATGAAGAAGAGGTATTTGAGTTTTCCTTCGAGGAATTCACCCGAGAAGATCTGGTCACTGCACTCAATGACATGGTCATTGAGTATAAGAACCTGTCAAATCTCATACCAACCCGGCTATATTTCTAGATCGATGAACCGAGCGAAATTCAGACTAGTGGACCAATTGAACTATCCTTTGAGAATGAGAAGCTCAAGGAGACAGTTCAATTGTTGACCGAAGAGAATGAACGAACTAAATACGTGATGGCTGCATGGAAGAGATCTGGAGATGTTGTGATTCAGATGACGAGTCATCAAAGACCATATAACTACAAATTCGGTCTAGGCTATGACAATAGCAATCCAGATAAATCTAAGTCTTCCAACCTCCAAGAGTTGAAACTCTATAAAGACAAGTTTTTTTTTTGTAAACTTTGTCAAGAGTACATCAACCGACAGTGAAGCAAGTCACGATTCAAAACTGGCAAAGGAAATAACGTATGTAGGACCAACCGATGCATCAAGATGGCTTCATCCTGAGATAAGGAAAGCCATCATGCCGGTTAAACAAGAATATGATAGACAGTGAAATATGATTCATCAAAGATCACCACCACGACATAATGAGGTAGTCAAAGGCTGACAAAGAGATGTCAAGCCTGGCACAAGTAGATCCATTAAGACATTCATAGGGAAATTCATCCGATTAATTCGAGTATGGATTCCCAAGGGACTAATTAACTGTGGACCCAATTAAATATGGGTACCAAAAAGGTGTAAATAGTTATATTTTGCAGGTTAAACAGATTAAGCGACTGGAAAACTCAGAATGATACTTGGACAACGGTTGCTCTAGGAACATGACAGGAAACATCAAGTTGTTGACTGAAATTGTGTAGGAATCCGGTTCAATGATATTATTCGGTGGCAACTCCAAAGGTAAAATTGTGGGAAAGGGTAAGATTGTCCATGACAATCTAACCATAAACAATGTATTACTTGTTGAAAACATTCATTTCAATTCATTTCATAGATTGGAAAACTAAATGTGATAACCTGTTTGCATGATAGCTAAGAATGGTCAAAATTGGTTGTGGCACAAAAGACTAAATCACTTAAACTTTAAAACTATTAATTATATTTGCACTAAGGAACTAGTTCAGGGAATTCCTAGCATTAAATTTTTAAAAGATAAATTATGTTCTGCATGAAAAATGGGAAAACAAATTAAATCAACTTTTAAAAGTAAAGGGCATACTCAATCTAACCGATGCTTAAAATTACTTCACATGGATCTTTTCAGACCAATTAGAGTGACAAGTCTTGGAGGAATACATTATACTATGGTAATTATTGATGACTACTCTAGATATACTTGAGTTATATTTTTGGTTTCTAAAAATCAAGATACTCCAAATTTGAAAAAATTGCTTAGAAGAGTACAAAATGAGAAATCTGTATGTGTTAATAAAATTAGAAATGATAGAGGTACCGAATTTACTAATAGCACTTTAACTGCATTTCTTGAAGAATCTGGTATTAGACAAAAGTTGTCTAGTGCTAGAACCCTCAACAAAATGGACTGGCTGAGAGGAGAAACCGAACCCTCAAGGAAGCTGCAAGATACATGATAGCCGATTCAGGTGCTGCTCAAAAGTTTTGTGCAGAGGCTATCAACACTGTATGTTACACTCAAAATTGGTCTATGATTAATAAACGTCTTAACAAAACACCTTTTGAAGTATACCATGAAAAAGTTCTTAATATCCGGTATTTTAGGATCTTTGGTTGTAAATTCATAACAATGGCAAAATTATTTGAATGTTTTTGACGCTAAATCCGATGTTGGTATCATGTTAGGATATTCTGAAGTTAGTAAAGCATATAGAGTGTACAATATTATAACTCTTACTATTGAAGAATCATCACACATTGTTTTTGATGAATCTGTTGAAAGTAATACTGCTTCATCCATTGATCTACACAACAGATTGAAAAATTTAAATATTTAATTTGATGGTGAATATGAGATTCCGGTCTACAAAAGATTTGTATATGACCAAACGGTTAATGTTGAGACTCAATAGGATCAAGTTATTTTACAGTAGGAAGTTGACACCTCAGAAATTGTTGAAGAAACTGGTCGGCCTAACACTGTTCAGCTTACCGGTCTGTCTAACCTTGATCAAATAACCGATCATATAGAAGACATCTCTTGACCGAATCTTAAATAGAACAAAGATCATCCTCCTGAGCTTATTATAGGTAACCCCTCCTTACCCATCCGAACTAGGCATCAACTGTTAGAAGAATAAGAAAATTCAGCATTCATATCATATATTGAACCAAAAAAAGTGGATGAGGCATTGTTGGATCCCAATTGGATTCTAGCAATGCAAGAGGAATTAAACCAGTTTGAGAGGAATAAAGTCTGGCACTTAGTCCTAAGACCGAAAACTCAATTGGTCATTGGAACAAGATGGGTGTTTAGAAACAAACTCAATGAGAACGGTTTGGTTACGAAGAATAAGGCTAGACTAGTGGCCTAAGGATACAAACAGGAAGAAGACATTGATTTTGAAGAATCATTTTCTCCTGTTGCTAGACTAGAGACCATTAGAATCTTTCTTGCATTTGATGCTTTCAAAAATTTTAAAATTTTCAAATGGATGTTAAAAGTTTTTCTCAATGGTGAATTAAGTGAAGAAGTATATGTTGAGCAGCCGCCCGGTTTCAAAAATCCTGATTTAATTAGTCATGTGTATAGGCTAGATAAAGCACTCTACGATTTAAAACAAGCTCCTAGAGCATGGTATGATACACTGGAAACGTTTATATTTAATCATGATTACACCATAGGATCGTTAGACAAGACTCTATTCAAATTTGAGAAAAAGGAACACATTTTACTTGTTCAGATCTATGTGGATGACATCATTTTCGGTTCAACAAATCCAAAGTTATGTGATAAATTTTCGAAAATGATGACTGATAAGTTCGAAATGAGTATGATGAAAGAATTGAGTTTCATCTTAGGTCTTCAAGTTAGGCAGATCGGAGGAGGAACGTTCATAAATTAATCAAAGTATACAAAAGAGCTATTAAAAAAATTTGGGGTGGACATTTGTTCTGCTGCCTCTACTCCAATGAGCTCCTCAAAAAAATTAGATAAGGATGAAGATGGTCAGAGTGTTGATATCACAACCTACTATGGAATAATCGGCTCACTCCTATACCTAATAACAAGTCGACCGGACATCCTATTTGTAGTCGGAGTTTGCGAGAGATTCTAGGCTAATCCGAAACAACCTCATTATACTACTACTAAACGAATATTGAAATATTATAAGGGAACTCAAGATGTGGGACTGTGGTATCCGAAGGATTCCAGTTTCAATTTAACAAGTTACTCTGATGCAGATTATGTAGGATACAAAATAGACCGAAAGAGTACCAGCGGAACATGCTAGTTTCTAGGTGACCGGATTGTCTCCTGGTATAGCAAGAAACAGACATCAGTTGCAACTATAATTGAAGAGGCGGAATATCTTGCGTCCGACAGTTGATGTGCTCAACTTCTCTAAATTCAACAACAATTAATGGATTTTGGTATTATAGCTGAGTAATCACCGATCTTTTGCGACAATACAAGTGCTATTGTTATCACATATAATCTAGTGTTGCATTCAAGAACAAAGCACATTGATATCAGACATCACTTCATCAGAGAAATGTACAACAGAAACATATCAGGCTGGAATATATTTCCACCAAGCAACATGAAGCTAAGTTTTTTTACTTCAGAACTATTTTGGGTCTTTCTGATAGTAGTCAAGTTATTCCTTATAACATCGGAACGCATTTAGGGAGAAATCCACTCACAAAGAAAACTAATCTTTGCATTCATGAAAAACCGGGCATGGTCACAAGGAGAAGCCTTCGCTTCTCAAACATAACATATTTTTGGCATTGCATTTAAAACCAGTCGGCTTCTTTAAATCTAAGTATTTTCCGAAAACCGATCGAATACATATTTTCATATCTTATGTGCATAAGTCTATAAGGAATAAGGCATCAGACAGATAAAACTGTATGGATGCTCTATCTTGAAATCGGTAAATCATTCTACTAGAAAGAAATGTACAAAACCGACCTACTTAAATAAATCGGTAAAACCGATCAGTTATTTCTGAATGAATAACTACTGCCCAACAAAATTTTCGACTGTATGCGTAAGCGGTTTTCTTCAGGATTAAATAACTGATCGCACTAAAGCCAATATTATGGACAGTCGACTAATTCACTACATAGAATTTCGGTAGTCTCATTTCTCTTTCAAATTGGAATAGTTGGCCAATGCTTAATTAGTATATGTCTAAACATTTTCCTTATGAAAAGAAAAATGTCATTTCTCAAACAACGTGAAGACCTATGTCTAGCATTGTTCAAAGAGGGGGACTGACATTTCACTAAAATATCACAATCTTGGAAATGAAATAGATACTTAGCTTCTTTGACTATACTAAATCTTACTCTTATTTGATTAAACGTTTCCCAAGACACCCCAATGGTCCAAATCCCTATCTTTTTTATATAATACCGACAACGTGAGAACCAAACCACTAAGAATACTTCCATTTCAAACAATACTCTTCTGGTGGACTTCGAATCTACTTTGTCCTATGAAGACAATGAAGTTTCTTCCATGTTCAGGTCTCTTCATGCAACCGGTCTAAGACCTTTCTTAGAAGACCGGTATTCCATAAATACCAGAGTTGTTCTCGAATTTTTCCAAACCGCTCAAGTGATCCGTGAGGATCTTATCCTTGCGACTATTCGAGGTCAGAAGTTTATCGTCAGTGAGATAGATCTCACACAAAGCTGCGAGCTTCCTACTGAGGGGTTATTTGACCTCTCTTTCTCTAATGAAATCATAAATGAAATGCGTCTTCACTTTTCCAACTCTCTAGATCCGGTCAAAACATATGGAGCAAAAGCATCCCTCCAGCCCAAATTCCAAATATTGAGTGAGATCCTCGGCAAAAATGTCCTTAGGAAGGAGTCCACTCAATATTATTCCAAGAGAATCTTCGAATTGATGGTTGTCATCATTAAAGGAACTCTAGTAAACTGGTCGAGGATCATCTTCGACAACTTGAAGAAGATGATCTCTTCGGATAAATTGTTGACCGGATACGCTCCCCAATTACGCGGTCTATTCTTTGATTTCGACATCTTTCTTGGTTAAGGGGTTACTCTTCTTCCAACCCAACTCCTCACAAGGGAACGCCTGCATGCGTACATCGACCGGGTGGAGAAAGCTAGTTAGAAAAGAGTCAACTTCTGGATCCTCAAATCAGTAGATCTAATATCCAATGTTTATTAACCTATTCCGAAAAACCGATAATTTTGCATCATGTATCGGTCATGTAATGCTCTAATCTTCTTAATGAAATATCAACTTTAGTAAAACTTCGATTTTTAAAATAATCAACTTCATAAATTTCAAAGTATCACATAAATCGGGCACACTCTTAGGGAGAAGAAGTCGCTTCTCATAAAGCGGTCATTCCAAATTTCGGTTCAAATTCAAAAAGTGTGAATAAATGAATAAATTGGCGTTTCAAATTTAGTCAATTAATCTTAACTAGTCAGTTACGCTTGACCGGTCAGTTACATCAACTTTATCTTGATATTCTCTATAAAAGTTAAACACCTTTCCAATGCTTAAAAGCACCCTTTTGGGAAATGTGAAAAGGCATATCATAACAGATAATCCTCTTCATTCAATGTAATCTTAAATGCTCTTCAACCAGATCCCTATATAACAAGCCTCCTATCCAAGAGAAAACCACAACAAACTAAAATTTTATCTCTCTCTCAACGCTTGAAGTCCTTTCTCTTAGTAATCCACTTCTCAAAAATGAGTATATCATCCGCTCACACATCCCTCATCGTCGACTTCGATTCTGTCCTAACCATTTTTTACAATGAAGCTAAGGAGCTTAGTTTTGAAAATATTGAAAGCTCAAGTCTGCGCAAATTCCTTGAAGGATCTAGAGTGATCCTTAAAGAAGATATCATAGAGTTCTTCTCTTATGCTAAATCATAAACGGCTCAATCGTGACCCGGGTGAAAGGTGAACCCATCACGATTAACGAAGAACTATTCTCTTAGTTCCTCGAGCTGCCCTCTGAAGGTTTTACCGATTTCCCTCCATCATCAAACAGCTTCAATCAAGAGATGACTTTATTCTTCTCTAACTCAATGACTCCGGTCAAAAATCATGGGGTCAAGTCCAGGCTAGTCGGTCACATCCAAATTCTTAACGACATAGTCGGCAGATCCATTCTAGCTAAGGAATCGACCCATTTCTACACTAGGAAAATTTTCGACATGATGACCGCTATAAGTTGCGGTCATTCAATCAACTGGTCTTCAATCGTTTTAGATAACCTAAAATACATGATTTTTCATGGGAGGATCGGTTATGCTTCCCAAATCAGCAACTTCCTTCTTTCTCTCAATCTCAATTTTGGATCGGAACACCCTATAAGCTAGAAAGGTAGATGCAGAGGGTAGATGCTAGGAATTAAGTTCTCTTTTCTATGTACTTGTCTTCGGTAATGATAAACCATTTATTTTTCTTCATAACCGGTTTTTGCATCTATAAAACCGATCGTCCTATGTTCACAATAATAATATTATAACTTAGTCGTATCTATTAAATATCTCTTCATACCTAATTCAATTCGGCTGTATTAAAAACTGCCACATTAATCACCACTCACATTAATTATCGGTTTTATTTATTTTTACCGCTAAGTTTTACCTCCAGATGCTACTTTTACCGCCAAATCCATTTTGGAGGGGAAAATGGCACTTTTTTTAAATGTGGGCCATACGGTTACGTGTGACGGTTCGTTGATCTAACCATCACATCTACTATATATAAATGCACACTTGTAGAAATTTAAAATCACAAACCATCATTCCTTACAAATCTAATCTTATTGCACTCTCTCTCTCTAAAAGTTCTTTTCATCTTCAAACAATCACCATGGGAAGGGATAACGCACTCTTTATTCACATTGTCCAGGTTGATTTTGACTACATCAAGAATGCTGGTTCAATCGAAATACAGAAGATTATGGAGGTTATCAAGGAATCTGGTCTACAGTATTTTCTCGATGGGCTGATGATATGCTATCAAAAGGCAGTTCTGGAATTCTTCAACACCGCCAAGATAAAGAAGAAGGTATTCATGTAGAAGTAAACGGGGTAAAATTTGATATCTTAGAAAAAGAGTTTGCCGATGCTCTACAACTTCCGACGGAGGGGAGAGACTTTTCCACCTATCTACCAGAAACTTCAACTCTCAACATTCAAATGATTCTCTCTAATAACAGTGAACCGGTACAATTCCATGGAAAGAAGAACTCTATGGGTTTCGAATACCGGATCCTATGTGATATCGTCTCAAAAGCGCTTCAGGCAAGAGGAGGAAATTTTGATTGTATCACTCGGTCGAAATTTAATATGATGCACGGTATTCTTTCTGGTGATCGAATCAACTAGGGGAGCGTGTTATTCGGAATTCTATGTGAGATGATATCTCCTTAGTCCAACCGGTGTTTGGGCTATGCTATGCAGATCGGCAAGATTCTAGGCCATCTAAATGTTCCCACCGGTCTAGGTACTCTTCTTTCAGGCAGCAAAATTTTAAACTCTAGCAATATTGAAAAATGTTATGTTAGAGCTAGAAAGAGCAAAGAACCTAAAGGTAAAGAACCCAAGGTTAAAGAATCAAAGGGCAAAGCATCCAAGGGTAAAGAACCAAGGGTAAAGAACCGGTGCCCGAGGTAGCTGTGATAACACCGGTTGTTAAATAAACCGATAGTGAAGAAACTGAATCCGGCCCCAAGCTTCCATCTCCAGAAAACTGCGTGGCATCGCCAATCAACCTTCAGGCTCGTGCCGAGTCTACTGTCAGCGCTGTTAGTCAATCTAAAACAAAGGGGAATTCTTTTTCTGAACATACCACTTCTCCTGAGGTAAATATACCAACACCATCTCTTATTTATGCTTTCAAGGATAACTCAGTACTACCGGTTGTGCTTGCGGTTTTAGAAGCTCAACCGATAGTATATGATATTATAAACAATGTTGTGATTGGGGTCGATCGGATGGCTAAAACCGATTTGGCAAATGATGATGGTGACTGGTCAAATTCCTGAAACTGACTGGACCGGTGTTATAAATGAAGAAGATCGGATGACCAACAATGATCAAGAGAAAGTCGAGACTAGGGAGACAACTATGTCTGACACCGGTCATCAGGAGATGAATGTTCCTCATCTCTTTAATGAAGAAAATTAGGAAAAGGCCCATACCAAAACCGGGGTCATTCCAAGTTCTCGTGAGGAGGAAATCAATGCAATTATTCAAGAGTCTGACGAATCGCAGGGTCTCCACAGAGAGGAGAAAGAAGCGGAGATTATTATGACTGACATTCTCAAAGAGGTTGATGAAAAGGCATTAGAGACCTCCAACATATTATATGCATGGGCAAATGCAAGAATGTAAATAAATTTTAAAGATGTTCTTCCTAAAGTGCCGGAGGAAGAGAAATGGTCAGCCCTATTGTCTCTAGAAGAGGTGGCTCTCAGTTTAGCAAGAACTACCTCTATTCATGAAGCTTTAACAAGATATCACATTGCTGAAGCAATTGCTAAGCATAGGGCATTGATGTCGATTATTGCAAAGAGGGAGGAGGATATTCTCTCAAATGGGGTTACCACAGGAGTAGACGTAATTGTGCTCACAACACTCAAAACCGTTATGACGGATCTTATGGCGACCGTATACAAGGATGAGGAAAAACCGGTTGAAGAACATATCCACCGACATGAAACACAAGCTGAGAAGTCTTGCTTTGAAATCGTTCAATCTTCCAAACCGACTTGGACCCCATCGGTAGAGAAAGAGATGTTGGACGGAATCGAAACCAATGAAAAACGTAAAATTGAGTCAAAAGAAAAGCACTCTTCCGGTCAACCGAACTCTCCTATCAAAAGGTCGGAAAATAAATAGGACAAGGCAATCCCCAACTCATCTATCGCTGAAACGGCCAACACTCCTACATGTAAGTCTTATGACCGAAATAAATCAAGAGAAAATAGTGTTGACAGACTGGCCGGAACAGAGATATCTCTTCATGCAAATCTCATGGGGCGCCTCCGATGCAACATCACTCTGTCGGTTCATCGTCACCTTTCTTTAAAGAACTTCTAAGGGTTCTCATTGAGAAGCTGATCCAAAAATCTATGGGCCCATGGCAGACATCCATGGAGGCTCAAGTAACCGAAGTTCTCACAGAACATGCATCATCTTCTCAATCCCATGATATCAAATTAGCACAAGTACAGAAAGAGGCCAACCGAATACAACCGATAGTCTCTCGGACTCTAACTTCGGTTCAGCTTATGTCACTACAACTCCTTGAGCTGGTAAAGAATCAAGGTGTTGACGACGCATAAAAACTAAGGGTGCATGAAGAGGCTCCCTGACGGTTCCAAGAAGAATAAGATGCCAAGGTTAAGACAGCTGAACTAGCCAATAAGAAAGCGACACGACAGATTCATGAGGAAATTAATAAGTAAAAAGATGTTTCCCCTCCGATTGCCAAAAAAACTAAAGCGATTAAAAGGAAAAGAACTCAGTAGTCTAAAGTAGTGAATGTGGGACCGAAAATAACAACACCGGTGAATACTACTTTATGCACTGATCGGCCGAACTGTGAAGAGGATGATCAGCCCTTAACTCGTAGAACGAGAACTTTGTCTCAACCCATCCCGGCAGTACCGCTTCAAGCCGTTTCCCATAGTGCCTAGTCAAACTAGAGAATCCGTAGAGGTGGTGGAAGCTTTACTGATAATGCTATTCAAAGTGAAAGAAATTCCGAGTTCGATGTTCCTGTACAATCGGCAAGGAGTTCTAAAAACAACATTCCTGGACAACCAGTCGTCGGTTTCATGCGCAGTTTCTTTAACGAAATACTAAACAAATTGGATGAATGGAGACACTAATTTCTACCTATATGCTTATGCTTACTTTAAAATGTTTCTCTTACAATTATTATTTTGGGAACTTAATGATCCAGTTTTATTTTCAAAATGCTGGTTTTGGTAATTTTAAATAAAAATATCAAAAAGGGAGAAATTGCTAAAGAAATTAACTTACAAAATTTTTCTCAAAAATTCATAAATCAAATCAAATTTAAGCGGCCAACAATTACAAGTTTTGAATATTTAACTTAAATAATCAAAAAGGAAGAAATAGTTAGATAAAATAGATAGTTAATTAGTAGGTAATTAACTATCTAAAGAACCTAACCAAATCCACCATTTGTGCAGGAGATGCAAGGATCAGTCATATCCTCAAAACAACTTTATCAATCTAGTCCGATCGACAGATATCACAGAAGCGACGCAAACTGATATTCTCTAATCAAACTATTTATTCGACTATCTTTATAACGGAATCAATAGAGGATCGACTCAGCAATGAAAAACGGCTTTACCGCTCAACTGTAGGATCGGTAAACCTATCATCTATATCTCAAAGAGAAATTGACTATTATTCCTCCTCAATGTGACCGGTTGACCGATATTGAAAATACGCCGCAACCGGTAGTCTGTCCGGTAAAATACTTGACACAATTCTAAGCTACTATACAAGACATAAAATGACCGACAGTTTGACCGATCAGATCAGAGACATGTAACCAGTCCTATAATAAGATAAATTTAAACTAAGAACGGCTGAAATTTCCATTTTGGTGCAATCATAATACTTTGGGAATATGTAGAAGGAAGCTTTAAAATATACAGACTGTGTTATTGCTATTTTGATATAAGTCTGATGATCAACTTTGGGAAACAGAAGACTGCCAAAACTGATTAGATGTCTATTTTGGTATAAGTCCAACAGAAGTAGATAATTGTCAAAACCCCTCCAGATGATCAAATCAATAGAAGACAGAATGCATGCTGACCTGCCCCTTGGGACGAAGTAAACGCATTAAATGCCATGTAGTTCTTTATTGACCAACCAATCAGAATCAAGGATCAAAGGATTACCATGCAAGTATCCGTTGAATGAGAAATATGACCGGTGTCATATTTCATTATTTAAAAGGTCTTGAAGAACAGCCGCAAGCGACACCAACCAAGTAACAACGAATACGAACACAAGAAGCACAAAAATCATAGAACCGAATCAAAAGCTTCAAACTGTTCTTGTTTACATATTGTCTAAAGTGTTAAGTGTATTACAATTCTACTCATTCTATGTAATAAGTGAGAGTTGTAAGTCAATAACGAGCAATAAATAAGTCTCGGTTATTCGTCGTATTGAAAAGTGTGTTGAATATTCTTAGTGAATATCCTTCTCAAGGTTTGAGAAGAAGGGGTGACGTAGAAGTTTTATCTCCGAACATCCATTAATCTCGTGTTGTGTTCTTTATCTACTTCATACCTTTCTATTGCTATCCAATCCGTGTGTGTGTTGCTTTAAGTTGAAACGAACTATTATGCACTTGAACTCGGTTCAAGAGTTTGTGACAACTTGGTAGTATTGAGACCGATATTAACTTCTAACCGAGTTAATATCAATCGGCGTGTTGTTTAAGCGTTCGACCTAAAGAGACCCCCAATCTCCTTCGGCGATCCCATTCCTAACAGTGAAGAAAACTTTAATCCTTTGGATATAACAACTCAAATTGCTACGCAAGTTCTTCAAAGTCTTAATCTTCTCTTGGACTCGTATTCTTCCACGGCACTTCAATTTTTCCATGGGACTAAGTCATCTAAATCTGATGCCCTTAGAGGCAAAACTTCTCAAGAAGATATGAACTGTTCGAACTTGTTTGAACAGATGTCCTATATTGAAGAGATGTCATGCACTAAAAGTGAACTGATTCCCATTTCCACTACTCAACAGCTTCTATCGGTGGATGAAGAGCAGGCGGCTCTTCACGTCATGGAGCAGTAGAAATCGTCCTTTGAAGAAATGCGGTTCTTTTCCTTTCACTTTGCTGAGCAAACGCCTCTCCCATCTAAAGAGCAAAAAATATTTTCTCAAGGTGAGAAGGAAATTTCTCCATCGTCTGAGCAGCTGCCCACGTCTGTTCAAAAGGAAACGTATGAAGTTCCCCCCTCATCTGAACAAAGGTAGACCCCGTCTTTTGAGGGGGAACCATCCAAGTCGTCTGAACAGAAGTAGACTCAGTCTATTGAGGGGGAACGTGTACATTCCCAGAGGGCATCTGAAGCCGAAGATGCTAAGTCTTCTTCTTCGTCTAAAGAGAAGGCCTTTACAGAAAGGCTACCTACCCCTCAATCTTCCAAGCGTCCTTCTCCATCAAAGACCAACTCCTTTCATTATCATCCTCTCTATTATGAAGATATATCAGGATTTGTCTTGGATTTATGCGCCGAAATCCAAGAAACTGGAAGTGATTCCAGGGCATTGATCAATGATCTCGGGGAATCCGCTCAAGACAAGGAACCAGAGCACTCTATACATGTAAGAATTCATGTTAATCTTATACGCTCTCTTTTAGCCAGATTGCACATTGTATCCTCTACTCACTCTTCTTCTGAACAGGCTTCTCAAAGAGGTATGGATATTCGCAAATTCCTTCTGGAAGCTCTAGCTCCGATGTAGCAGAGCTTCCAATCTATGTCTTCAAGGCTGTAGAATCTTGAAAGGGAATCTGCAGCGACCTCTAAAGCTAATGGTGACTTAGCCGCTTTTCTAAGGAGTACTAATAAAGGCTTGCTGAAAACTACTCATGACATAGTGATACTCTACACTCAGTATAGAAGGATGCAAGAATCTCTACTCAAACAAAACAATGAGATTTATGACAAGACCAAGTCTTTCAGTCTTGAACTTTATAATGAGACGAGGTCTCCGAATGAATATCTAACTCTCCAAATGGTCAAAGTCGCCAAATCTCTTAAGACTTCTTAAGAGGAGCGATTCGAAGATGCTGACGTGGTCGCTTGGAATTTCCAAGCTGAAGAAGATGCAATTGCAAAACCCGCTAAAGCCAGAGCTCTTGTTGATACTGACCCTGATAATGTTAAAAAGGGGGAAGGTAACAATCAAGGGGGAAAAATGCTCATGGCACTCGTTCTAGAAGAGGCTAGTCTGTGATGATCAGCCTGCCTAAGGTGGCCGAGATAGCTACCAAGAAGATCACGGTGGTCGTGGAGGTGACCGTGGTGGTGGTCAAGGTGAAGGAAGAGGTCGAGGCTAGGCAAGATATTTCTACGACCAAATAGGGAGTTAACATTAAACCTTGGACATCTTTTGTAGTTTATAATTATAAATGTAATGGTTAATTTTAAGTTCGTGTTTTAACTTGATTGGCCTTTTTAATCTTATTTCTTTGAATTCTAAGAAACAAAGTAATTATTCTCTTTAGTACTAAATCTGATTATCGTGTTCTTGTATACACAACTTGTAAGTGCCTGAAGATTCCTTTATTTGTAGAGACAAATTTGTGTTAGTCATGGATTTTATTTTAAAGTAATTAATTTAAAATAATTAATTATTTTTTAGACTAACTATTTATTTTTAATAATCAAAAGTTTAGAACATCCTCTCTTCTCGAATCTCGTAAAAGAGACGAGGGATCGGAATGATAAATTTGATAAAAAAAACAATTAATTTAAGAAATTAAATTAAATTTTAAATACTTCATCTTTAAATTTTTTAAGTCTTCACTTGATTTTAAATATCAATAAAATATCGCACGTACGTGTATAAATGTAAATTCAAAGATTCTTTTGAGTTCAATGTTTGGTTACACTTGAGAAAGTACTTACGACGCTATGTCATTTGTGTCATTAAAGAATAATCTTTACTCCACAAAGATTTTGACTATTTAGAAATTTGGATTCTTACATTTAATTTATCAAATTATTTTTATAAATTTTAGTAAAATATATAGATTCGACATTTTAAATTTTAAAATATTAAATAAATATCGATACCATCGAACAAAATGGAGAATGATACTTTGAAAATAACAATTAAGGAAGTTAGATTTAATAAATAAATCAAAAAGTCTTTAATAAAATATTTTTTTAAAAATATTTGAAAGGCGTGTTCTATTTTTTTTGGATTTTAAAAAAATAGTTTGAGACTTTAAATGTTAAAAAATATTTAAAATTAAAAAGAGTTCAACAAAAACAAAACTTAGGCTAGGCTAAACCGGACGCTAAATGGACCACTAGCTTAGGAGAAGAGGCTCGAGAGTGAACAAGGTCGGCTTACACGCGGTCTAGGACAGGATCAATGAAGTCTAGAATTCAGTCAACGTAGAGAGAGCACATTGGCGAACTAGGCAAGTCTCCAACGAACCAGGCAAGATGCGGTCTGAAATCAAGTGTAGGGGTTGAGCTTTGGTCGAGTCATTTTCGTCTTCAACCTCTAAATAGACCAAAATTGTAGCTAGGAGGTTATGTTTGCGATTCTAAAAAATGGAGAGCTTCGTCTTCCTATTTAGAACTTGTTGACAATGTCCCATAGTCGTCGTTCAATCTAGAAGGGCGTCAATGGAGCTCCAACATAAATGGTATGTTTTAATCGGAAAATTGATATTTGGATTTTTAAAGGTATGATTCGAATTTTTTACTTACCTATTACGTTTACTAAAACTAAAATCCACGATTTAAAATTAATCGGTCGTTCATTTTGGTCATTCTCAAAACTCAAACCTGAAGCTATTAGATTTTTTTTTAATTTGAGCAAACATGTCACCTTAAACACCTTGTGATTGATCAATTCACCCAAAAGTGTTCCTAACATCATTATATGGTGTAGGAAAACTTTCAAATGACCATTCCTTAGATAAAGCTCAAGAATAGCTAATATTTTTTAATTTTCAATTCGAAATTAGATATTTTTTATAAGCTTGATTTATTTAAATTGGTTTAAGTAGAAAGCTCATAAATGATCTTAGGATAATTTTAAATAAAGATATCAAAGAATGATGTGACATTGAAGAGCATGTGAACTCAAATGTATGAATTTTAATTTTGATTTATAAGATGAATTATAATGAGATTGACAACTTACAATGATTTTGAAAACACTCATAAATTCTTGTGAAAGCTTTAGGATGAACTAGAATTGATCTTAGAAGTTATGTACAAAGATTTCTAAAAGAACTCAAAAAACATGGAAAATTGTAATGGTGGATTATGAAGGAGGTTGATTGATTGTTTGAAACTTGGTTCTTGTCATTCGTCTTAGCCCGGGTTCCTTTTTATAGCCGACTTAGGTCAATCAATGGGATAAGTATGTTCCATTTTGAACAAAAGTCATCAATGGTCGGCCACTTTCTCAGTTAAATTCAACCTTCTCGGCGTCATAATGGAAATGATCACACGACGTTGTGATCAGTGGCGGATCCAAGGGGATGCAAGAAGGGGCTTAAGCACTCCCTGAATTTTGTGAAAAGTTTGGGTATAATTTATACAAATTAATTATGAATTATATATTTTTCATAGGGGTGGTGGCGCAGTTGGCTAGCGCGTAGGTCTCATAGCTTCTACGAGTAATCCTGAGGTCGAGAGTTCGAGCTTCTCTCACCCCATTTTTTAAATAATATGTTTTGTCTAGTTTATTTTCATAGTGGGGGAGCACTTCTCTATGTATAACCGATTATATGTTTTTTGGGTAGTTCCCTAAATATAGACTGATTTTGAAATATAATCTTAAAATATGTTTTGTGATAGATACCCATAATATGCTATATTTTGATGTTCAACTTTATCATTAAAATTGTTGTATTCATTTATAATTGCATGTTGCTGCAAGAAAATTTGTACTATACTGTATAGCGTATAGGCAAAAACATCTTTGCCAATTAACTTATGTTCAAATAAGAAAAGAGTGATGTCTAGTGAAATGGTTGTATTCATTTATAATTGAATATTGCTGCATGAAAATTTGTATTATATTGTTTAAGTGTATAGGCTTATGTTTAGTATATCTATGAACATATTAAACTACATTTATATGTCAAAAATAAAGACGCATGGACGCAAGGAACAATGTCTGGTAAAATCATTTATAATTGCATATTGCTGCATGAAAATTTATATACTATATAGTGTATAAGCTTATATTTTACATGTATGAGCAGATTAAATTACATTAATGTATCAAAAATGTTGATGGAGGGATGTAATATCATCGATCTCCTAGTAGGTATGCATGTTAAGGAAAGAAACTCTAGTCTTGATCAAGTGTTTGAACAAACAGTCTTTCTCTTCTTCAATATCTTGAATTCTCATATGCTTCTGAATACTCTTTGTGTCTTCCACACCCAAAGCTTCATTCATCTGATTGAATTCATTTTTGTTTGCTTCTTTGCATTTCTTATGCATTCTCTTTGACACCAAGCTTGAGTGTGCTTTTGTCTCCATAACATAAGACAAGGATGATTCAAGCACAAAAATAGTAACAGATTGGACGTTATACGATAAATTGATAGCTTCTTATTGATCAGCTCCTTCATAGATCTTAACATTCTTCAGATCCTTTAGGGTCTTTAAGATTTCCTTTTTGGCCTTTTTTACGATGAAAATTATCAATACTGGATTACGTAATAGAATGGATGATGAGTGGATGAACGACAGTTTGGTAGTATACATCGAGAAGGAGATTTTTGTCACAATTTAAAATGAACAAATTTTACAACATTTTCAACAAATGAAAACTCGAAGAACTCAATTGTCTCCATTTGTTTGTACGTCTAGTAGTAGTTGAATTATAAAAGGATAAATATTTTATTAGTATCGGCGTAATTTTGTATCTTTATTATTATCATTATTAATTATACTTTTATTTTTGATATAAATGTTGTATAGTAAAAAAAATTATACTTGATAAATTTTGGAGCACCTGTTGAAATCTAGCTCTAGATTCGCACTAGTTGTGATCATATTCCTTTTTGAATTTCATCATTTGTTTTAGAAATGATGAAATTTGAATTTTATCATTTCTTCAGCATTTGCTACTTTGTCGCAAAGATGAAGAAGAAGTCTGATTGTGAACGTGTGTTGGGTGTGGTTTAGGCATTTCGTCCTCGTTTTGTCTATATTGGACGTCTTGGGCCCTTCTGTTAGCATGTGCTTTAGTCTGGGTGTTAGCCTTACTAACGGCGTGCTTGGCATCTGCTTGGCTATTCGTTGGTTCTATGGTGTGATAATATTAATGTTGCATTTATTAGTCAACTCGGTATTTAATACTCGCACAAAGAATATTGAAATTGTCTTTCACTCTATTCGAAAAAAGTTATTTATAAACAACAACTCATTAAGTACATTCCTATTAAAGATCAAGTGGTATATATTTTTATCAAAAGTTTTGTCTCTCGGGGTTTAGAATGGTTTTTAAATCTTTTCAATTAGATAATCTAGTATCCTTATGCATGAAGATAATCAATTTGGTCGTTGTGGTCGGACTCTATTTTGGATTTATGACCACATTCTCCATAGAGCCCTCTTATCTCTTCCTTCTCCAAGCTTAGGTTATGGAATGGTGAGAAGAAAAACCCAGAAGAAGGTATCAACAATAGCTGGTTTTATTACGGGATTTTATTACGGGACCGTTTATGATGTTCATATCGATATATTATGCGCCTCTACATCTAGCATTGGGTAGACCCTCTTCAAATTCAACTAATTCATCAGCCATTACTCCATCAAGATCATGAATGCAAATAATACCATCACTTACTTAGTACAATACTAGTATTTACAATCTTTATATCTCTATTTTATTGTTTAGATCACAGAAAATATTACTAATTCTGTCGGCTGAATGGTTACCATGAGTATTTATTCATTTCATTTTTTTAAGAAAAAATAATGCCTAGTAGAAAAACTAATCAGTTGTTTTTCATTATTGTTCCAAACATGCCAATATTAGCACCGATAGCTCCTTCTAAGGTTTGTTCTCGTCAATTATCCTTACGCAGTAAACTCAGAAAATGTGCTCTACATTATGGTTTGAAGGGGTATAATAAAATATTAATAACTAATAAAAAGTAGTTGTCATGTCCACATAATCCAAACAAACAAAAAAATTAATAAATTAATTATTTTATTATCTCCTATTAATTAAGTCCAACTTCTTTTTTAAACTTACTATTATAAATACATAAATTATTATAAATTTATTTAGTTTATTTTGAGTTTTTTATTTATTTATCTACCATATCATTATCATTTTAATTATTAAATTATTTAATTCATTAATAAAAGTATAAAAATACTCTTACTTTACTTCTATTAAATTTAAATTTTAAATATAAAAAATATTTAATAATTTATCTTAAAAAATATCAAATAACTCATAACTAAGAAAAACTTTTTAAAATAAAATCAAAAATTCCTTAAAATCCCCAAATCAAACAGGCCATGATGAGTTACAAGAGTAACAAGTTGAAAATAGGCATGGCAATGTTTCCCGTCAAGTCGGGTACCCGAAGGCACCGAACCATTTGGTTCGGGTAATTAATTTGATTCAGCTACCCGAACCATTTAGTTCGGATAATTAATTTGATTTTTGGTTCCAGTTAGAAGAAAGATATAGGATAGAGATCAGGCTTGAAACGTCGCTTGATTACAAATTTTTTGATATATATATAAGCCAAAATAATGTGATCTACATACGATGGTTATTTTTTTTGATAAGAATTTGGAGAGAAAAACTCTAGAGATTTCACGGTACGATTAGCACGAACCACACGATCGGCACAAACGGAAAGAACAACAAGATCGGCACGATATCAAGGTCGCGGTTTCACTTGTTGTGGCCATGGTTTCTAGTCGCTTAGAGTCATTTGTCAAATCAAGAACGTGCGCACAATTGGCACGATCGACACAATCGACAAAATCGGCATGAACGACACGGTATCGACTTTAATAACTAGGTCGTTCATTCATCTACAAATCTTGGTTGGAATGTTAGGATTTCTAGTGTACCTTATTCTGTTATTACTCTATTTTGTTGTTGTGTTCTGCTATTCATCAAAATAGCAAGAAAGAAAAACAATAAGAATAAGGAAGTAAGAGAATTTGTGATGGAAGGTTTAAGGGAGGTAGCTGAAAAAGAGATAGATAGGATTGCTAAAGAAATTATCAATGAAAAATAGGAATGCAGCAAAGATAAAAAACCAATTACTGATATACATTTTTAAAAAAGTGCAGCAGAAAAACAGGAGAAAATGAAGGAATGTGAAAGGTTGGGTATAATGAAAGAGAAAACTTCTTTGGACTTAAAAATCAAATCACAAAACTACTGATACATACAAAAATAAGAGATTATGCTCAACAAAGAGAAAATATAACAAATAACCATCCAATTGAATATACATTATCTTCAAGATTGAAACCTACTGAAAAAGGAAGAATACGAAAAGAAAGTAAATTGGTTAGTGGAAACATTGTGGGAGCTAATGAAGTATCCAAAATCAAAAACCTATACTATCAGGAACAATTCCGATTGGAAGGTAAATAAAGTCTGGAAAAAGAATGCAGAAAAGAAAGCAGAAGATCATGCATATAGAGGTCAAATCTACTTAGGAGAGTATAAAAACAAAAGTTGAGATTCTCAACTCTCCTTTTGAATTTAAATTGACCACTAAAGTGGAGGAAAAATGCGTCAATAAATTGGAAAATGTAGTTGTTGGGAACTACATAGGAAAGAATCGTATATCTTTCCTAGACACTAAGAATCACTAATGAAATAATGAGAGAAAAGAGACTAGAGAAGGTTTCTGCAAACATTCATGATCTTTATTTTCTATAATTCAAAAGGAGAACGAACTTGGATGATATTCTGAAAATTGGGCATACTTATATTGGATCCAACTGTATGAAGTTGTAGAGATGGTCTGAATAATTGAGTCTTCTAAACAAGCCAAAGGAAACAACTCAAATATAGTTCACACTTAAGAACATCCTAGTACACATGTATAATGTAGAAGCTCTAAGTCACTTTGCTAGTCTATTGGGGAAACTATTGTATATTGACCCAATTACAGAGGGAGGATTACACCTTACATTTTCTAGAATAAGCATTAAGTTCATCTTCAAAGTACACTGCCAAAGAATATGACATTTTTTTGATAGAAAGGGAAAGCCCATAGTCCTGGAAAACTCATATGAATAGGGTCAAACAGGTGTGCTTTTTGCAATACTTTTCAACATGTTAGTACTAAATGTGCAAAAGCAATTGAGGAAGAACAGAAAATCATGAAAATTCATGAAGCAAAAAAGCAAGAAAATAAAACGGAAGAATCAAGAATGGAAGAGCATATTGTGAAAGTCAATGATAGTGATAAAAAATAGAAAATGAGGAAAATGCAGAGGAAGAAAGCAAGAAGGATTCTAAGAAAAAGGAAATCAACAAAAGAAAGAAAGTGAAGGGAATCAAGGTGAAGTGGAAAAGAAAATTTTCTGTAATGCAAAGGATTTTGATGAAAATGGAAGATGAACCTCAACTTGTTGTTGAGGTAATTCAAGAGGAAAACACCCAAAATTTCAAGTTAAAACAGAGAATTCTAAAGCCGATAAAGAAGATTTCAAAACTGATGTGGAGTCTGAAGCTGAAGATAAGGAAGCCAGATATAGAAATTTAAGTTGAAGATAACAAAGGTAAAAGCCCTGAAATTATTAGAAACAATTCTTTCTATCAAATCAGAACGGGCTCGTACAAAAAGAGAATTAAAAATGAGAAACAACAATACTCATCATCCTCTTTAATACAATCTCATTTTATCGTTAGAGGAAGGGAATAATGCATCTCAATGAAAATAGATGGCATGCGAAAATCCCTGACTGGGATGGTTAGGTTTGAATGTAGTCTTTTATGTTTGTAATCTCTGTTTTTTAGAATGTATGAATGTTACTAATCTGTTTTTTTAGGATATTTTAATTGTCATCCTTAATCATAGCTAGGCAGGGACGAACTCAGGAATTACAGTTAGGGTGGGCTTGAAAATAAATTTAAATGGGTTAAAAAAAATTTGGGTGGGATTGAATAAAATAATAATAAAATTATAAATTTAACGAGGGATGTACGTCGATTTAACATTTTTTTTAGATTTATACAAAGAAAATAATGAATAAAAATGAAAAAAAATTATTAAGGAGTTATGTCCCTCTTCAACTATAAATTTTATTTTTTTAAAGTCATTCTTAGCCCTAACCTAGATTTACTCCGAAGGAGAGTTATTCTTATATATAAAGGAATAATAAAAAATATATGTTATGAAATCGAATTAAATTTAATAAAGCAAAATTTTAATTAAGTTTTTATATAATTAAATGTAATAAAAATATTTTAAACTCAATTTGTAACCTATAAAATAATAAAAAAAATTGTCCAATCAAATAAGTAATCACACTTATTACTAATTATATACCAACATTTAAATATAATTATAGCATGACATTTGTTATTAAATATAAATAAATAAAATAATAATTGATTATCATAAAAATAATTAATTTTTATTGAAAGACTTTCTTATATATATTTTTATTGAACATCGAGTTCTTACCTGTCATCGTTATGATAGACTTATAGAAAAATACAATATAATATTTTGGAATTAACTCAAAAATAAATAAATAAAATAATAATATATAATTAAAAATAATCATAAGATATAATTAAAAAAAGGTCAAAATATCTATTATGTAAATAATAATAATATTATTATTTTTCAAAGATTATACTACTTTAATATAATTATTAAATAAAATATGATTTGAATATAAAGAAAATAAATAAATTGAAAGATAAAAAATACCGGAATTATAAAAATACTAAAAACTATATAAACAAAATTTAAAACATAATTAAAATCTAAATAATCATTCAATAAAATAATTATTTATTATAAAATATGATTTGAATATAAAGAAAATAAATAAATTGAAAGATAAAAAAATAACCGAGTTATAAAAATACTAAAAACTATATCAAACAAAATCTAAAACATAATCAAAATCTAAACAATCATTCAAATAAAACAAAACAAAATAAAATAAATATATTTAACCTCTGTTTCTTCTTTCTCTCAAACAATGCCTAAGAACCTCATTGGATACTTAATCTCTAAATTTATATATATATAAAATGCACCAGGAAAACAGGGCGAAAATGAAAGAATATAGAAGGTTGGATATAATGAAAGAGTAAATCTCTTTGGACTTAAAAATCAAATCATAAAACCACTAATGCATGAAAAGAAAGGAGAGATTGTGCTCAACAAAAAGAAAATACAGCAAACAACCATCCAATTGAATATACATTATCTTCAATATTGGAACCTACTGAAAAAGGAAGAATACGAAAAGATAGTATACTAGACAGTGGAAATAATGAGGGAGCTAATGAAGTCCCAAAATCAAAGACCTATACTATCAAGAGCAAATCTAACTGAAATGTAAATGAAGTCTAGAAAAAGAATGCAGAAACGAAAGCAGAAGATCATTCAAACAAAGGTCGAATCTATTTGGGTGAGTTTAAAATAAAAGTTGAGATTCTCTAACTCTTCTTTTGAATTTAAATTGTCCACTGAAGTGGAGGAAAAATGCGTCAAAGAATGGGAAAATGTAGTTGTTGGGAACTACATAGGAAAGAACTATGTATCTTTTCCAAACACTAAGGAATCACTAATGAACAATGGGAGCAAAAGGGACTGGAGAAGGTTTCTACAAACATCCATGATCTCTATTTTTTACAATTCAAAAAGCGAACGAACTTGGATGATATTTTGAAAATTGGGCATACTTATATTGGATCCAACTGTATGAAGTTGGAGAGTTGGTCTGAATAATTGAGCCTTCTAAACAAGCCAAAGGAAACAGCTCAAATATGGTTCAAACTTAGGAACATCCCAATACACATGTATAATGCAAAAGCTCTAAGTCACTTTGCTAGTCTATTGGGGAAACCATTATATATTGACCCAATTACAGAGGAAGGAGAGCACCTTACTTTTGCTAGAATAAGCATTGAAGTGTATCCTCAAAGTACACTGCCAAATAACATGAAAGTTGTTGATAGGAATGGAAAGTCCCATAGTCATAAAAATCACATATGAATGGAGGCCAAACATGTGTGCTTTCTGCATTACTTTCCAACATGTTAGTGCTAAATATACAAAAACAATTGAGAAAGAATATAAAATCGTGAAAGCCCAGGAAGAAAAAAAGCATAAAAATGAAACGGAAGAATCAAGAATGGAATAGCATATTGTGGAAGTTAAGGATGGTGATAAAAAAGACAAAAATGAGGAAAACACAGAGGTAGAAAGCTAGAAGGCTTCTAAGAAAAAGATAAAAAGAGAAATAAATAAAGTAAAGGGAATCAAGGTGAAGAGGAAAAGAAAATTTTCTGTAATGCAAATGATTAGGATGAAAATGGAAGATGAACATCAAGTTGTTGTTGAGGAAACTCAAGAGGAAAACACCCAGAATTTTAAAGCTAAAATAGAGAATTCTAAAGCCGATAAAGAAGATTCCAAAACCGATGTGGAGTCTGAAGCTGAAGATGAAGATAATGAAGACAAGAATACAGAAATTCAAAGTGAAGATAATAAAGGTAAAAGCCTGAAAATCTCAGAAATAATTCTTTCTATCAAATCAAAACGGGCTCGTACAAAGATAGATTTCAAAATGAGAATCAACAATACTCATCATCCTCTTCAATACAATCTCCTTTTATCGTTAGAGGAAGAGTAAGAGAAAGGGGAATAATGCATCTCAATGAAAATATATGGAATGCAAAAATCCCAGGTTGGGATAGTTAGGTTTAAATATAGTCTTTTATGTTTGTAATCTCTGTTTTTTAGAATGTATGAATGTTACTAATCAGTTTTTTAGGGTCTTTTAATTGTCATCCTTAATAATAGCTAGGGTTTGTCTACCTTTGATTTTTGACTCTCCCACTTTTGGGATTATAATGAAATGGTATTAACCGTTTTCCCAAAAAAAAATTATGAATGAGTTAGGGGTGGGCTTAAACCCACCTCAGCTCCAAGCTCGGTTTGTCCCTATAGCTAGGGTTTGTCTATCTTTGATTTCTGACACTCCCATTTTTGGGTTTTTAATGAAATGGTTTTAACCGTTTTTCAAAAAAAATATGATTTAATGTGAAATTAAGTTTATGGCTTATGGATGTATTTTTCATGAATATAAAGTGAGAATGTCTAAATGGTATTTCTAATTTTATGAAGGGGCTAAATTAGAAAAAACCTAACTATAATAACTAACTTAATGTTGGTTATATATAACTAGGGTTGTAAACGAATCGAAGCGAAGCGAATATTACTGTATTCGATTCGTATTCGTGAAACTATTTGAATATTCGTATTCGTATTCGAAATTTTTTCGAATAATTAATGTGATTCGTATTCGATTTGAAATTGATATTCGTATTATTCGATCTGATTTGAGTATTCGATTCGATTTTTTTTAATGTGGGTTTCAAGTTTTCAACCGAAAAATGTATATATGTACTAGGGTTTTAGAATAAATAATATTTATAAAATTAAAATTAATAAAACGGTATATATATATAATCGAATATTTAATCGAATATTAGCGAATACCTAATCGAATATCTTGATTTTGTATTCGTATTCGTTTATTAGTCCAATCGAATCGAATATTTTTATTCGAATTCGAATCACAAAATTACGAATACGAATACCGAATAGAATCAAAAGTATTTGATTCATTTACAACCCTATATGTAACGGTAATGGTCCTTATTTGAAGTACGGATAATTGTCATTTGCGTCCCCATCAATAGAGAGAGAAAGTTATTGACCAACTTATCAAATGGAATAACCATTCCATATAAGGAAAGTCTAAAAAATGAGAGATTAAAGACTTTTCTATTACAAGGAAAGAGAAGATTCAGAACAATGAATTAAGGTATGCTTCTATCGCATTCAAATTTTAATTTCTCACACATTATATTAGATTATATTAGGATCTAATTAGAATAAATCTAACAATTGGTATTAGAGTCATCCTAATTTAATTATGTGAGAAAATTATATGTTGTAGATATATATATGTATGCATGAAATTAATATGCATGCAAATTTATATGCATTGAATGGATAATAAAAGTATGTTATTAGGAATATATATATATATATATATATATATATATATATATATATATATATATTGATTTGTGATAATTTCAAATAAACTTGGTATAAAGATTTATCCTAGATTTATGAGATTTATTGAGGTTTGGTTAAGTTCCTTGATCTATGTATATTTAGATTCTCTCGTCAACTCTCGTTAAAAATGAACAGTTATATATAGGGTGGGTCGGTACGGTATACCTTAATATTTTATTCATACCTTATACCTTACCTAAAATTTCGGTATGTAAAAAATGCATACCTTTACCTTACCTTGATTTCGGTATACCTTGTTTCGATATATCTTAATTTCGGTATACAAAAAATTCATACATTTACCTTACCTTAATTTCGGTATACCTTATTTTCGGTACCGTATCTCTATTATACCTTTGATACCTAAAAATTATATTAATTTTATAAAAAAATCAATCACATCGATAAGGTAGAGATTGCATATATTAAATAATATTTCAGTATAATTATATTTTGATATTATTCAAAAATTATATTTCTATAATTAAATTAATTTCAAATTTATTTAATTATTAAGTATTATATATATATTTATATATATATATATTAACTTATAAATACTATTACGGTATTTCGGTATATCTCAATATACCAAAATTTTAAAAATCGCGCATACCTTTACCGTATCAATAATTACGGTACAGTCGATATATTATTTTTGATATATTTTTAATATCGGTAATTTTCCCTACCCATAGTTATATATGGGTTAAGATTTACGATAAATTAATAGATTAAGGAATATTTGATTTCTCTCAAATTAAGCAATCATCAAGATAAATTCTAAATTTATGAATATTTAAATTTTCTCTCATTAATCTATATGGATGAATTAAGATAATTTTAAAAACATTTTTTTCGAAATATATAAATATATTGATTTGTGGATAATATCAAAATAAGGAATATAAAGATTTATGATATTTTCTTAGATTTATGAATATTTCCTTTGATTTGGGAGTAGATATGATATATCAATGATATGAAATTTCACTATATTGATTACAATATCTGTTTAAATTGAGGAAATTGAAGATATGATTGATTACCTTATTTGTTTATATTGAGGAAATTGAAGATTTGAAGATTAATTAATTATTCAATTTTAAGTATTGTTAAAGGAAGAATGTGTTGTTAAAGGAATTAAATAATATATAATATATATTGTATATTAAAGAGAGAGTTAAGGAATAATATATAATAATAAAATTTTAATTATATCTTTTATTTTAGGATTAAAAGATTAAGAAGGTTAATGATTATTAATAAATTAATGAATAATTGGATTTCGGCATAATAATATTTGAAAAATTGTTAAATAAATCTTGAAGATTTATTATTTATTTAATTAATATAAAACATTAACAATTTCAAATTAAAGAATTAATGATATTATTGTTGGCCTATGTATTTTTTATTATAAAATAAATTACATGTTTCTTTGATAACTTATATATTATTTATTTGAGTTATATACAATGACATTTAAATTTAAAATAATTATATTATTGTTCATTATTTGGATTGTATGATTGATACAAATACTCACCAAAGTGACAATATTGGTTGAAATTAATTCAAGACAATTTTGAATGGTAGTATTGTATAATTCATGTGATTATATTATTTGCCTAAAGTCTGATAATTAATTAACGGAATTGGATCAATACTTGTGATGGTAAATATGTAATAATTATAAGTCTTATTTATGTGAAAAATTAATTTATCCAAAGATAAATTTATTATTTGACATGTCTTATTATTAATGTTTGATCATTACAGTACCAAAATACTATTAGCAATTAATATTACTTTCCAAAGACTTGATATTAATATTGCATTAAGTATTTTGAGATTGGATAAATCATTATTTGAATTTAGTTGTTACTTAAGTTTATAAATGTGACCAACTACTTTATTGAATATCCTAAATAATTAAGGGCTATAAATTTTATGATGTTAAGTTAAAGATAGTTTTTTCTTTTAGACGAGACTATAATATTTTTATTTTTGAGGATATTGAATTTGAGTGAAGAAATGATTTTATCTTTAAAAATGATTTGACATTGATAAGGTTTTTATTGATATTGATGATAATGTTCAAAAATCAAGAGTAACAACACAATATTGATCAAATTCATTAAGCACAAACTCAGCAACATCAAAATCAAGTGTCTTTATGACAATCCACTTTAATTGAATTACTCTTTAAGGACAATTTATAGTACTCGTTGCATATTTTGATATGGAGCTTCACCAAAATAGACATTGAAAAACGATTTGGTGTAATGACAAAACTTTGTGTAGAAAGACCAAATTAATATGGTTTGCAAATTAAAGAAATTAATCTATAGACTTAAAGAAGCGTATCATTAGTGATACCATAAATTTCACAAAATAAAAATGTGAAATTTATTAACCCTAAGATCATGGGTTCGAGCCCGTCAAGCGGCAAGTTCTATGTCTGGTTAAATGGTTAAGTGTATTTGTGGGTTACATACTTAATTCGTTGCCACATTTTTACAACTCTTCTAGTCTAGCGGCAATAAGAGGTGGATATTAACCCTAAGTTCCTGGGTTCGAGCCTGTTAGGCGGTAAGTTCTACGCCTAGTTAAATGGTTAAGTGTGTTTGTAGGCTACATACTTAATCTGTTGTCCCATTTTTTTCCCAAAAAACTTTCACAAAATAATAATTCTCTCTTTTGGTCTTGAGGTGAATTTAATTGATTATTTATGTATCACATATTTAGTGAGAGTAAACGTCTATTTATGGTTTTATATATGGGTGACATTTTGTTTGTCACAAATTTTGCTTGATATTAAGTAGCCCAATATTTATGAAATATTTGAAAAGAACTAAGAATTAAATGCTCATCTATAGGAAGTTGGATAGTCTTGAGATCATTGAGTATTCAAACTCCGATCTTACGGGATGCTAAAACAGTATGAAATCCACTTCGGGTTATTATTTTTACTGGTTTTGTCGTTTCTTAAAGATGTGTCAAACAAACACTTATGTCTTCATTCACTATTGTAGCGAAATTTGTGACATTATACTAGGTATCAAATTATGTAATACTAATATCAAAGTTCTTGTTATGAAACGAATGATAAAAAGTGGATAGATTTTTATAAAATATTTATGTACAAACTCTATCGTTATGAACATCTTGACAACGGGTTTATCGACTAATGTCTTTCATAAGAATATTGCTCATATGAGTGTAGTAGAGATCGACGATCCTTAACTTCAGTGGGAGTTTGTAGTTTAGTTGTCTTTCGGTTTAGTTATTTTATAGATATTTATGAAGTTTTTTTATTCTGATAAGAAATTAAGTATTATTCAGTTACACTTTGTATAATTATGTTTATAGTATGATCTCACTCAAGTTAAGTAGGATCAGTTGAAAATTGACATGAAAAGATCACTTTGCAAGGAATTTTCATTCCTCACATTCATGATATGATTTGTCAATTAATTGTATTGATTTATGTGATCATTGTTGAGTCTATTTGTGTGCTTAAATACAACGACGAGCTCTTTGGTCCTATATTGATATGTTTAATTGATAAAAAAAATTATACAACATATGATTGAGATGACATAAAATTTCAGGCGCATTATAATTGATACATTTATTTTTGTATATACGTGACCCAGTGGTAGATTGTTAGAATTTATAGGGTCACTAGTATAATAAATAATTGTAAAAATATCATATTTAATATAAGTCAAAATAATGTGGTCTAATGTAAAATTAAGTTTATTGATTATGAGTGTATTTGTCATGAATATAAAGTGAGGTTACCTAAGTGATATTTCTAATTTTATGAAGGGGCTAAATTAGAAATAATTTAACTAGCTATAATAACTAACTTAATGTTGGTTATATGTAACAGTATAGTCCACATTTGAAGTACGAACAATTCTCTTTTGCGTCTCCATCATCAGAGAGAAACTTATTGACGTACTTATCAAATGGAAGAACCATTACATATAAGGAAAGTTTAAGAAAATAGACTAAAAAATTATTTCATCCATGCAAAGTCTAAGAAAGAGAAGATTCATGATTCATCAAATTAAGTTACGTTTCCACCGCATTCAGATTTTAATTCCTCACATAGGATTTAGGATAATTCTAACAATATATATGTTTTTAAATAATATATTTTTTAAAATATTATTAATTTATATATTATATAATATAGACAGTTTATTTTATTTTATTTATAATTTTTTATTAAATAATTTTTTTAAGCTTAATACACAATATTTTTTTAAATGTATCATCCAATAATTTAAAATATTAAAATTTTAATAAATTTGATCAAAATTATGTTTGAAACATATATAAAAACTAAAAATATATTAATAGGTTAAAATTTGTTAAATAAGTAAACAAAATATTTTTTAAAAATCAGGTCCGGGTGCCCATTGGTTCCGAACCGATATTTCGGGTAATTTAAGAACCCATTTTTTTCGGGACAACTTCGAGTCCGATTCAGGTTGGTCGAGTCCCCCAAGCCCGGAAATTTGCCATGCCTAGTTGAAAATGTCTAACATACAAATTAAAAAAATTAAAAAAAAAATAAAATAAAATAAAAAACGAAAAATCTCCTCTAAGAATTTAGGCATAGAATGATACACCATGCCATGGTCCATGCCTGAGTTATATCAAGTGGAGCATGCCTGAGTTATATCAAGTGGAGTTCATAATATATATATATTTCATATTTAAATTCATTCAATTCTCCTATACGAGAGCAATCATTCCTATCAACATAAAACAAATTTCTGGTACTTGCGTCATTAGAATGTACACATAAAATTAAATATTATTATTATATATATAATAAACTATTCCTAACAAACTAATTTATAACCACGTCAACTTAGTGCATTTATACAATATTAAAAAAATTACTTACAACATTATATAAGTTTTCTTAATTAATCAAAGATTTATATGAACATAAAACATTAAAATAAATTACAAACTGTTTTGCTCGAAATTTAATACAAATTATGATGAAATAAAGACAAATATCCTTTTGACATAGCCAAATGATCCTGGTCCCTAATGACAATCGCACAAGCATATTGTATGTATATATTTTCTCCATCTCATATTTTATCGAAATTATATATATATATATATATATATATATATATATATATATATATAAACTTACATGCATATTTCCAATTTTATTTTAAGCATTAAAAAAAAGACTAGCATTTTAACTAACTTAGGGTGCATACAGTCAATTAAAAATCACATAAATGATAACAACATATGAAATATTCAAAATAATCAAACATAACAAGTTTAACACGACAACTCATGACAATAAAAAAACATGTAATAAGTAATCAAATTATGTTACTAAACAAAACATTAAAAAAATGAGAAAATTACCAAACAAATTCAAATTTTCAAATAGAAATTCTCATGTAATTAATTTAAGTCAACATGAAGTTCCAATCATTTTATTTGTTGATACCACTATAAAATCATTATGTTTCTTTTTTATTTTGATTTAATATTTTTCTTTTGCTTCTAACTTAGAAACGAAGAGTAAACATTTTTAACTCTTTAATCAATTGTATTTTGTCACAACTTATTTTTTTATAGTTCACAACTCCTTTGTATGTGAATAGTGTAATACAATTTGGACCCTCAACTGTCTACAAAAAAAAAAAACAAAAATTAGCATACTAAGAAGGTTTAAACCCTAGGCCATAATATGTATTAATTTAGCATTTAAACAATTATACTAAATTACTTTTATTAATAAAAATATAATATTATTATATTTATTCAACATAACATAAAATATATCTAGTGAAATAAAAATAAAATTAAATTTATTTTTCTTGCTTAGGACACTCCAAACCTGATCAGAATGGCTACTCTAGTCCTCTCAAAGGTAGTTCATCATTGGGATCCATTGCCATGTCATGGTCTACAAACCCTAGAAGCGGTACCTTTTTCTCTTTTAGTGTTCTCAACTAATAGAGAAGGCAAACAACAAAGATAACAAATTAAGACATTTATGGGTACAAACTGATTGATAAATCAACACAAAACAATTTTCTTACATGTCAAAATGAGTAATCTTACATTAAAGCTTTTAAACAATTCTTGAGAATTGATGTGCATGATGAAGCGATTAGATTATCCAAATTAGGTGCGGTTTTGTAAGTTTGAATCATGTATGCGTTTTGATCTCCAACATGTTATAAAAAGTTCCGATGAAGCGGGAAACTTGTATATACTTGGTGTGGCTTGTGATCAACCATGTTAGTGCAGCTTTTAGTTAATTAATTCACAATGTTCCAAATAAATTTTGGATTAGGGCGTCTCCAACCGGACTGCAAACGCAAAATGAAGCTCCAATTTTTCTCCAACCGAACGGCAAACGGGTTCTGCAAAATGAGAATGCAATCTCTCTCCGGACAGAAACGCATATATGCGTATTTGCTGTTCATCCTGCATAATTTTTTTAAAAATTTTATTTAAGTTCTTCAAATATATAAACATTTTAATTATATATTAAACTTGTTTATATAAATTATATGCTCCTTTAATTTTTAATTTTAAGATAAAAGGTTATAATATTTTTTAAATGTATAATTAAATCATTAAATTGTAATATATTTGAAATTTTATTTAATTTATTTTATATTTATATTTTATTATATATTTTTACGTTATATTTTATAAATTATAAATTTATAATTTTAAACAATACGAATAAACATAAAAAATAAATTAAAAAAAATTATTGTGAAAAGATATATAATTAATTTTATTAAAGGAATGAGAAAAGATTAGGGTTAAATATGTAAAGTTGATAAATATATTAGATAATATTAATAAAGTTAAAAAGTTAGTGTAAGAAAGGAATATTTTAAGAATATTATTTTGAGTTTGGAAATGGGTTTTTGGGTTGGAGATGAATTAGTGTTTAATGTGATGTTTATTACATTTTGGGTTTGAGAATGGGTTTGTGGGTTGGAGATGGTCTTAAGGGTGTTTATGGGTTCGATCCCGTCAAATGGCAAGTTTTGCGTCTTGATTAAGGGTGTTTGCGGGTTACATACTTAATCCGTTTTCCTATTTATTTTCAAAAAAAAGTTGAATGGATCCTAAATTTGTGGACAGATAATATTTTACTATTTGAGTTAATAATCATTTTTTTCTTTTTGTTTCTTTTGGTTTATATATATACATATGAATTGTGATTATCCTAATTTCACACTAAATCAAAACAACATAGATGTACATGAGAAAACGCCGTGGTCTGAGCAGCATATTGGGAGACATGAATCACGCTGATCTAGAAAACCCCTACACAATTCACACTCAAGTCATGTTTAAAATTCAACTTTGTGCCATGTCATCATGCATCCCTTAATATCTATATATATGATTTACTCTCAACTAGCAATCTCATCATTCTTCATCAATATCACCTTCTCTGCAGTTCATCAACAAGATATCATGAAGAGATCGATATCATCAAACTCCGAACGAGGAATCATAAACTATGTCATTAGAGCTTCAATTATGGCAATGGTGGTGATAATCTTCATAGGATATATATTCATCTGGTTCATGACTCCCACTAATCTTTACCGGCAAAACTGGCTTCCCCTAATGCGAATCAATGCTAATTCAACTTACTTTGGAAATCAAGGTTAATTCTTTTTCCTTCACACCATCCTTAGTTATCAAACATTCTTTACAAGTACTCATCATGACATAATTTATTTATAACATATATCAATCAGTAAATTACACTACAAATTAATACAAGTTGTTAAATATATTATTTTTAATTTGTAACATATTTTATTGTGCACCTTTTGCTTGCGCAGGTCCTGTCATATTAGTGTACACTTTTCCAGTTCTATTGGTTGCTATCATGGGAGGTTTCTATCTCCACTTGGGTGCCAAAAACAATCATATACTCCAAAGGTATATGTATATATACATATAAATTTATGTTTATGTTACATTATTTGAAAACAAGATAAAAATAATAAACGAACTAACGAAAATGAATGAATGAAATACAGTGAGAATGAGAAAAGCAAGTCGAGATTGCGGTTGGGAGGTGCATGGAAGCGGCCCATGGTTATGAAAGGGCTCGGAATAGTGTCTCGTATCGAGTTTGCTTTCTTTTTTATGTTCATTGTTCTCCTCACGTGGTCTCTAGCCACCTACTTGCACAATTCCTTTGTCACTATCACTCCAAATTCGCTTCAAAAGTCTGGCCATAAGATGTAATCTACTCAAATTTAATTATTTATTGTTTTCCTATTAATTATTGATTTAGTTTGTTGATAAATCTAATTCCATACATAGGTGGGAAGAAAAGTTGGAGAATGCGGGTCTAAGGCTAGGACTTGTTGGGAATATAATGCTGTCATTTCTCTTCTATCCGGTTACTCGAGGATCATCCATTCTCCCCATAATCGGGTTGACGTCGGAATCTAGCGTCAAGTACCATATATGGCTCGGCCACCTCACCCTTATCTTCTACACCGCACATGGAATTTGCTATATAGTATATTGGGCCGCCACAAACCAATCATCCGAGGTGATACATTTAAATTTTTTAAAAGAGAAGTTTGTATAAGTACAATTAAGTAATTACAAGTTAGTAAACTCGAAGATGAATTGGTTTTGGCAGATGTTGAAATGGGCAAAGCATGATTTTTCAAACCTAGCCGGAGAGATAGCTTTGTTGTGTGGGTTGGCAATGTGGGTGACCGCGATTCCTCGAATAAGACGAAAGGCGTTTGAGCTCTTCTTCTACACACACCAACTTTATGCTCTTTTCGTCATCTTCTTTGTCTTACACGTTGGCCTTGCCTTCCCTTGTATAATGCTCCCGGGCTTCTCTCTATTTCTCGTAGACCGCTTTCTTCGTTTCTTGCAGTCAAGAAGTTCCGTTAGATTGGTTTCCGCTCGTCTCCTTCCGTGTGATGTCGTGCAACTCGACTTCTCCAAGACCCGAGGTACGCATAACTATCTTATGACTTTTGCTGAAATTATACTTTTTTTTTTCATTAGTCACATACAAGAACAACAACAATGGAGATAAGATTTAAAATTTATTCAAGTTAAAACTTTTCACAAAATCTACCCGGACTATAGTGATAATAATATTTTGTAAAATTTACATGGTCACTTCGTTAAATATATATATATATATACAAAATATTTTGAGTTACCGTTACAACTTTGCAGTAAAATAGATCCTTCATTCGTCACACATGATGATGAAGTCAGAAACCAAATACAATCGAGTCATGACATATATTTGTCATAAATAATCGAGTTATGATAATTCATTTGTTTCTCCTTCTTTTGAAAAAAAAATTATTAGGTCTAAACTATAATCCCACAAGCATAATGTTCTTGAATGTGTCAAGCATCTCCAAGATACAATGGCATCCTTTCACCGTCGCCTCCAGCAGCAGTCTCGAACCCGAGAAACTAAGCGTCATTATTAAATGTGACGGAAATTGGTCAAGAAAGCTTTTTAAGACGCTCTCTAGTCAGTCTTTGGTAGATCGACTCGATGTTTCCGTCGAAGGACCTTATGGACCCGTTTCAAACCGCTTTTTAAGGTATGTACATTGAATTTAATTACCATAAACTTACATTTCCGAGTTTTATTTGAAATTATAACAATTCATATCATAACTTCACAGTCATGATTCTCTGATAATGGTGAGCGGAGGGAGTGGCATAACCCCGTTCATCTCCATAATAAGAGAGCTCATCTTCCTTAGCGAAACCCTAAAAACACCTGATATCCTCCTCATCGCTATATTCAAAAACTCCTCGGACCTCACAATGCTCGAGCTCATCCTCCCATCTTCCGGTTCTCCTACAATTCCCTCCAACTTCAACCTCAGAATCGAGGCCTATGTCACCAGACAAAAGCAACCGCCGCCACCAGGAACCCTAACAAAAGCATCTGTTCGAACCGTGTATCTCAAACCAGCCCCCTCGGATGCTCCGATCGCTCCCGTTCTCGGTCCCAACGGTTGGCTGTGGCTTTCGGTCATCATATGTTCATCTTTCGTAACGTTCCTCATCTTCATGGGTATCATGACCCGATACTACATATACCCGATCGACCACAACACGAATGATATCTACTCTTACACTTCCCGTGCTCTTCTCAACATGGTTCTCATATGCGCATCTATTTCGCTCATTTCAAGTGCGGCGTTTTATTGGAACAAGAAGCAGCTCGGTCGTGATACAAATCAAATCCTGAACGTCGAAGGAGCGACACCGATGGCTTCACCTTGTTTCGTTGTTGGAGCTGAGGAAAGGGAATTGGAGTCTCTTCCTCATGAATCACTTCTCGAGTCCACAGCAGTTCACTATGGTGAAAGGCCTGACCTCAAGAGTAAGTTCAATATATTGATTAATCTTCTTGAGTTATTTCTTGCTTATATGTGTTGAATTCCTTTTGATAGGAATCTTGTTTGAGAGGAAGGAGAGGAGCATTGGAGTTCTTGCGTCTGGGCCTAGGCAAATGCGTGGAGATGTGGCTCGAATATGTTCAGCTGGTCTGGAAGATAACCTTCACTTCGAGTCTATCAGCTTCAGTTGGTGATTATTGATGAAGATTATGATCGATTCCTTTTGTGTTTATGTTTGCACTTTTGAAAGGTATATGTTTAAAGAGGAAAAGAAAATCTCCTCTTGGCTTGTTTGGTTATGTTTATACATTAATAATGTTACACCATGTATACATGAAAGAAAAGAGACATGTACTTGTAAAGGATTAATAATATAGATTCAAGGTCTTGTTTTGCTTATAAAAGTGTTTACATATGTTTTTGTAGCTCACTCTTAGTAGTCAAGGACGACGCTATCTTCATACTACTTGTCTATCTCGTCCCTTTACCAAGTCTCCTACATTGATGGATTTTCTTTTACTGTCCGCACCTTCATGAAAACTACAACTAGTTGAAGCACATTATCATGTTATGTTGAGTTTCATATGATATTTTTATTATTTTCTACACTCATTATATCATCAGAGTTTTATTTGAGGCCTTACTTTTACAAGGCTTTCTATCTCATTATTTCAGTTATAAAATTATTATTTTTTCTTTTGTTATTGCGTCAACAATGTTATTTGTTCTTTGCCGAAACGTGACTTTTGTAGGGGTTTCTATTGTTTGAAATAATGGCGTAGTTTTTGCAAACTTCTTTTTCTATTGTACAAGATATCAACAATATTTTACCATAAAATTTGTGACCATCTTATGCGCCACAATAACCTATCGCCAAGTTTTACGATTTTTATTTCAAAATTTTTAAAGAGATATTTATATTTTAAAATTGGTTTATTAAAAGTCGAAAAAATCGTTTATTCTGAGTAGAAGTTTTTAAACGCGTACACACAAATTAGCATGCTTACAATTTGAATCATTAACTCCAAAATATCTTGAATCTCTACGATATTGTTCACCGTAAATATTTTCAAAATATGCGAACTTAAAATTTCATTAAATTCAAATTTTCTACATAATCAAAATTTTCACACGATAAATCAACTATAACGATATATTTTTCCAAATGATCAATGTTGTTAGTGTATATAATATAATAATATATTATATTGATATAATATTATATTATATTCTATAATATAATATATTATATATTATATTATATAATATATTATATTATATTTTCCTTATTATATTACTAATGTAACTCAAGTATAAATATTTTTATTATATTGAATAAAGATATACACTATTATTTTCTTTCTCTCGATCTTCTAACATGGTATCAGAGATTAGACTCTAAATTTTATGGTCGTTTAAGGTTTGTGTATTTATTTCTGAATATTGATGTTCAAATAAATTCAATTTTAATGAATAAGTCTTCCAAGTTTACATTTTCTACCATTGCCGTCATAGGTACTTCATTAGAGAACATTTTCCCCAAATTTTCTTACAGACATTCAATCACTCTTACAAAAACTTCAATCAAATCATAGTACTACACTTCAATCAAATCATGGTACTACATCTATTCCATTCCCAACTTTTTCAGTGTTATCTACCACACCAGGTACTTCTACCTCATGGTTTTTTTATTCAGGATGTTGTAATCATATGACTTCTGAATCATCTTTTCTCACATCTACTAGAAAGCCTATTATTTTGTATGTTGTTCATACAACTGATAATACTACTTTGAATGTTCAAACTATTGGTACCGTTCAAACTTCTATATTGTCCTTACCTGAAATATTTTTTGTTCCAAAACTTTCGGTAAATCTTATTTCTGTTGGACAATTATGTGATCTCGGTTTTAACATAATTTTTTCGAGTAATGGTTGTGTTGTGCAAGATTCTCAAACAAATAAAATTATTGGAACGGGACGTAAGGTTGGACGATTGTTTGAACTCACTTCTCTATCTCTTCTATCACAATATTTTGTTGGAGCCATCACTTCTCAAATTTGACACTCTCGATTAGGTCACCCTTCTAAAGATCGTTTGAGTTCTTTAATTTCTAGTGGTTCTTTAGGCTCTATTAAGACTGAAACTTTTGATTGTGCTCTTGTGAGCTTTCTAAAGGACACGCTTTACCATTTTTCCTAATGATTCTAATTCCTTAGCACCTTTTGATATTATTCACTTTGATATTTTGGGGTCTTGCACCACATAATACTATGGGTGGTTTAAAATATTATGTGATATTTATTGACGATTTTTCTCGTTATACATGGATCTATTTGATGCGTAATAGGTCTGAATTGTCCTCAATTTACATTCGGTTTGCTAATATGATTCAGACTCAATTTTCCTCCAAAATTAAAAAACTTGCGCACTGATAATGCTATGGAATACAAAGACACAAAATTCATAGAGTTTCTAGCACAAGAGGGCACAATTATTCAAAGATCTTGTCATGTAACTTCTCAACAAAATGGTCGGGTAGAATAAAAACATAGACACATTCTTAATATTGTTCGAGCCCTTCTCATCTCGTCTTCTTATCCCGATAACTTTTGGGGATAAGCAGATTTCACCGATGTTTATACTATCAATTGCATTCCTTCTCATGTCATAGGTAACATCTCTCCTTTTGAACGTCTTTTTAATCGAGCTCCAAATTATCAAACTCTCAAAGTTTTTGGATGTGTTTGTTTTGTTTTATTACAACCTCATGAATATAATAAGTTAGAATCTCGAATTCGATTATGTTATTTCTTAGGTTATGGAATCGAACACAAAGGATACAGGTGTTGGGATTCATTGTCTCAATGTCTTCGTCTCTCTCGTCATGTATCAATGTGGGAACAAAGATATTTTCAATTATATCTAAATTTAGAGTCAATGAACCTCCTACTCAATTTTTTTGTGATCCTACCATACCTCTATTTTCTGACATTTCTTGTGTAGGACCATTTAACAACTCATTCGATTCAACTCCATCTGCATTTCCTACATCGACATCTTCTTCATCTCAAAATCCTACACATATCTCATCTGATCATATCATTCAAGAATCTTTTTATTTTTCACCACCACCATCACCGCCATCACCATCACCATCACCACCACCACCTCCTCATCGTACCAAACATGTAAGTCAACCTTCTATTCGTCTTTATAACTTTCATGTGTACTCAGCTATTGTCTCTCTTTATGAACCTCGTACTTTTCGCGAGGCCAACTCTAACCCTTTATGGCAATAAACAATGAAAAAAGAATTGCAAGCACTTACCAAGACAAAAACTTGGGACTTGGTTGATTTACCTTCACATAAGTCATTCGTTGGTTGTAAATTAGTTTTTAAAATTAAGACACAAGCAGATGATTCAGTTGAACGATATAAAACTCGCATTGTTTCTAAGGGATATACTCAAGAATACGGTATTGATTATGAGGAAACGTTTGCTCCTATCGCTCGATTGACCTCGGTTCGTAGCCTCATTGCAGTAGCTGCTAGCAAAAGATGGCAACTATTTCAAATGGATGTCAAAAATGCATTCCTTATTGGTAAACTAACAGAAAAATTATATATGCAACCTCCACCTGGGTATGATCATCCTCCAAATAAAGTTTTTAGACTCTGTAAAGCTCTTTATGGTCTCAAACAAGCTCCTAGGGAGTGGTTCTCCAAATTTAGCTACACCATTGGTAATCTTGGTTTCAAATCCAACTCTTATGATCATGCATTGTTTTTGCGCAACATAGATCAAGGTTGTACCTTATTTTTACTTTATGTGGATGACATGATAATTACTGGTGATGACACAAATAGAATTTGTGATCTCAAAAATTTTCTACATCAACAATTTGAAATGAAAGATCTTGGACATTTAAGTTATTTCTTAGGACTTGAAATAGCTTCCGACAAATCCGGTTACTATTTATCACAAGCTAAGTACGCAACTGATCTCATATCTCAGGTTGGTATTACCGACACAAAAGTTGTTAACACACCCTTTGACTCCACATAACATTTGGTTGCTGCTGATAGTACTCCACTAAGGGATGAAACACTTTATCGACAACTAGTTGGTAGTCTTATATATCTTACTATCACTCGGCCAGATATTGCATATCGTGAGTCAATTTATGTCATCTCCTCGTACAACTCATTTCTCAATCGTTCTTCGTATATTACGATACATTAGAGGAACTTTATTCATGAACTACATTTTGCTCACTCTTCTCCTCTAGAGTTACGAGCATACTCTGATGCTGATTGGGCAGGCGATCTAACTGATCGTCGATCCACTACTGACTATTGTTTCTTTCTTGGCACATCTCTCATTTCATGGAGAAGTAAGAACAAACTGTTGTTTCTCGTTCTAGTACAAAATCTGAATATTGTGCTCTTGCAGATACAACATTTGAGCTTCTCTGGCTACAATGGTTACTTCAAGATATGGGTGTTCCTTCATCCGCTGATATTCTATTTTTCTGTGATAATAATAGTGCAATACAGATTGCTCATAATGATGTATTTCACGAACGTACCAAACATATAGAAATAGATTGTCATCTGACACGACATCATGTCATTAATGGTACCTTACAATTGATTCTCATTTCTTCGCAAGCTCAGATTGCTGACATTTTTACAAAATCTCATCCTCCTCAACATTTTTAAAATTTAGTCTACAATCTCAAAATGTTCAATGTTCTTCCACTTTGAACTTAAGGGAGAGTGCATGTTAGTGTATATAATATAATAATATATTATATTGATATATTGTTATATTATATTCTATAATATAATATATCAATATAAGATAATAATATATCAAAATAATATATTATTATATTATATACACTAACTAATGTGATCAATGTAACATAATGCAAACTTATTTCCCGTATATTTCTTCAATTCATAATTCTCCATTAACAACTTATTATTCTCCCTTTTAATATCCGGCAATATTGGGTCATGCCATGAAAAGTAATTACATCTACTTTCCTAAATATCGAATAAAATTAATTAAAACTAATAAATATTTTTTATAACAGTTTATTCTAAAATATTTTGTATTAAGAAAACATACTCTTTTTCGTCCATGAGGTCCGTACAGAAGATTTTAATCCACATCAATAAACAAGTCAAGATGCTCGGGAGCTGTTCACAAGCTGCTCGATCAAAAGTCGACTTGGGTTTAACTTTGACTAAGCTCGAATCGAGCTCGAGCTCATATAACACTTGTTTGATGACTTGTTAAATTTTTTCGAGCCTGATAATATATAATATATTTTATTTATTTATTTTAATATTTAAACCTAAATCTAAAATAAATATTTTTTTCACAAATATTTAAAAATTTAATTTTAGTTCAAGTTTTTCAAGTCGAGCTAAACTTATAGGGAAATAGTCGAGCTCGTGCTCAAATTTATAGACTTGTTTAGATCAGGTCGAGCTAATAAATACTTAATCGAGTCGAGCTCGAGGCTTAAGCTCGGCTTAACTCGTTTGTCGCCCTACAACAAAGTATATATATATGATGTTTGACCTTATTCGTCACTCGTTCGTTTGCGAGCGAAAGAAGATGATGATGTGGAGCAAACTGCAATACTATGAAGAATATTATTTTCTGTTTTTCAATCAATGTTTCAAAGATAAATTGTTTCCATCATCATCAATAAGTATAAATAATTTAAACTCAACTTTGGAACATAAAAAACATAAAATTCATAATTATATTCAAATAATAATTTTCATATTTTTATTGTTAGAGTTTGTGGCCCGAATTCTTGTTGGGTCGACGGGCTTTGCCCGCACTATATGGACCTATATATAGACTTAATGGGTCTGACCCCCTTTAATTTATATACATTTTATTTTAGGGTTAGACAAAATATAGAGAATACAATCTTTTCTCTAATAAGTTTTACGTTGTCCACCAAAATTGTACAATCTTCGATTTAGTGAAACCTTCTCTTCTGTCCGTAGTTTTTCACCCGTAAGGATTTTCCACGTAATTATGGGTGTTCGTTTTTCCTTTTCGTCTTTATTATCATTTATTGTGGTTTAATTCTAACAAATTGGTATCAAAGCCAAGTTTGTTTGTTTTATATTTGGTCATGACCACTATGAAGTATGATATTCCACTAATGGATCGTAACACTAGATTTTCGTTATGTCAAGTGAAGATGCGGGCTATTTTGCACAGATGAATCTAGAAGATGCGCTATTTGGCGCTGACAAGATGTCGTCTTCGTGGACTGATAAAGAAAAGCAACGAGCGGATCGAAAGGCTCTATCGCAGATTCATTTACATCTATCGAATCAGAATCTTCAAGATTGTTATAAGGAAAAATCAGTCACTGTGCTCTGGATGAGATTGGAGCAATTGTGTATGACGAAAACTCTGACTAACAAGCTACACTTGAAGCAATGCATGTATTCCCAACGTATGTCTGACGCTATGTCTTTAGAAAATCACTTAAGTGTTTTTAAAGAAGTAGTCTCTAATTTGGAATCTATGGAGGTTAAGTACGATGAAGAAGATTTAGGTCTAATATTATTGAGTTCACTACTCCTTCCTATACTAATTTTAGAGATACTATTCTTTATAGTCGCGATACTTTGACTCTAAATGAGGTTTATGTTGGATTGTTCTTGAAAGAGAAGATGCATAAACTCGTTGTTGGTTTAGATAACATGGGTGAAGGCCTCGTTGCACGAGGCAAATAGAAGCAGAGGTAATCTAGCAGTAATAATTGTGGCAGGTCGAAATCTAAGAACATTGATAAAACGTGTAGGTACAGCAAGAAGTAGGGCTATATTATTGATGAGTGTTATAAGTTACAAAATAAGAATAAGAGGGCTGGTGAGGATCATAAGAGCAATCAGCCAAAGAAATATGACAAAGTTGATGTTGTTGAAAAGTACAATGATGGAGAACTCCTCGTTGTGTTTGATATTGATTCGAAATAGAGCGACGAATAGATTTTTGATTCTGGTTGCACGTTTCATATGTGTCCTAATGGGGACTGGTTCTCTATATATGAAGTGGTTTCTAGACGTACCGTTGTGATGGGAAATAATGCATCTTGCAGAATTGCTGGTATTGATACGTTTAGAGTTAAGATGTTTAATGGCATATTCGAACACTTTGTGATGTAAGGCACGTTCCTGTCATGAAGAGAAATATGATCTCATTAAGTATTCTTGATTTTAAAGAGTACAAGTACACCGGCGAAGGTGGAGTTGTGAAGGTCAACAATGAGTCTCTTGTTGTGATGAAGGGACTCAGGAAAACTGCCAGTTTATATGTTCTGCAAGGCTATACGATTATAGGTGATGTTGTTGTCTCTAGTTCGTCTATGTCTGATTCCGATGCTACAAGATTATGGCACATGCGTCTGGGTCACATGCGTGAGAATGGCATGGTCGAATTGAGCAAGAGAGGGCTTCTTGATGTGCAGGGTATTACGAAGATGAAGTTTTGTGAACATTGCGTTTTTGGCAAGTAGAAAAGAGTTAGGTTCTCAGCTGGTATTCATAATACGAAGGGGACGCTTGACTACATTCATTCTGATTTGTGGGGCCTTTTAGAGTACCATCTAAAGGTGGTGCGTTCTATATGTTGACTATTATAGATGATTTCTCTAGGAAGGTTTGAGTTTTTTTAAACAAAAGAGTGACATGTTTTTTACCTTTGAAGAGTGGAAGTTCATGATTGAGAAGCAGATAGGGAGACAAGTGAAGAATCTCCGAACTGATAATGGTTTGGAGTTTTGTTCTAATGTGTTTAATACTTTATTTAAACTGAAGGTATTGTGAGGCATCATACAGTTCGACATAATCCTCAATAGAATGGACTTGAAGAGAGGATGAATAGGATTTTGACGGAGAAGGTTCAATGTATGCACCTTAATATTGGGCTACCGATGTCGTTTTGGGCTGAGACCATTGCGTATGCATGTCATCTCGTTAATCGCTCTCCTTCGACTGCTATTGATAAGAAAACTCCACAGGAGGTATGGACTGGTTCTCCTGCAGTTATTCTGATTTAAAAAATTTCGGATGTCCTACGTATGCTCATGTGGATAATGGGAAGTTAGAGTCTCATTCGGTGAAGTGTGTTCATAGGGTTCAAGCAAGATGTGAAGGGATACAAGATGTGGTGTCCTAAGACTAGTAAAATCGTCATCAGTAGAGATGTTGTTTTTGATGAGACTAGCATGCTTCAGGGTCTCCGTCTTCAACTCCCTCCGAGGGAAATCAACAGAAGTCAAGTATTCAGTTGGAGTTTGAGATTGGGTTAAAACCTACACCAGAGAAAACTCCAAGGCCTATTCCAATTTCTATGGATGGTTCTAGCTCCTCAGAAGCACCTCCACAACATTCAATTGCTAAAAATAGGCCTCGTAGAGAAATTAGACGCCCTCAGATATATGTAGAGGCTGATTTAGTTGCGTATGCATTAAAAGTTGCTGAAGAGATTGATTCAGAAGAAGAATATGCAACGTATTCAGAGGCGGTTACCTGTGAAAACTCTAGTATTTGGATGATCGCTATGCAGGAAAAGATGGAATCGCTTCACAAGAATTCTACATGGGATCTAGTGAAGCTACCAAAGAGCAAGAAGACTGTTCACTGCTAGTGGGTGTATAAGAGAAAGGAAGGTACGCTGGGAGTTGAAGAAGTCGGGCTAGTTGTAAAAGGATATAGTCAAACTCCAGGTGTTGATTTTATTGATGTATTTTCTCTAGTTGTGAAGCAGAATTCTATTCGGGCTTTACTGGGTATTGTGGTATTCAACGATCTTGAGCTTGAGAAGTTAGATGTCAAAATTGCACTCTTACACGGAGAACTTGAGAAAGACATCTACATGCAGCAACCAGAAGGATTCGTAGCCTTAGGAAAGGAGGATTACGTATGTCATTGAGGCAATGGTATAAGAGATTTGATACATTTATGACCACTCGTGATTTCAGGAGGAGTAGTTACGATAGTTGTGTCTACTTTAAAGTATGTGATGATGGGTCATTCATTTACCTGTTGTTGTATGTTGACGATATGTTAGTTGCCGTCAAAGATCATAGAGAGGTCAAAAAGGTGAAAGCACAGTTGAGTAGCGAGTTTGAGATGAAAGATTTAGGGGCAGCAAAGAAGATGCTTGGAATGGAGATTCTTAGAGATCGGTCGGCTTGTAAATTGTACATAAGTCAAAAGTGGTACATCGAGTAAAGTTATTAGTAGGTTTAAGATGCAAAGTGCCAAGTCGGTAAGTACTCCACTAATTGTTCATTTTAGACTTTTGTCTTCTTTGTCACTACAGTCAGATAGTGATGATGATTATATGTCATGAGTAACATACTCTAGTGTTGTTGGCTCCCTTATGTATGCTATGGTTTGTTCACGGTCTGACTTAGCATATGAAGTTAGTGTTGTTAGTAGATATATGGAAAACCCTGATAAGGAACATTAAAAAGTAGTTCAGTGGATTCTCAGATACTTATGTGGTTCTACTGATGTTTGTTTACAATTTGGGAAAAGTAGAGATGGAGTTGTCGGTTACGTTGATTCAAATTACGCAGGAGATCTTGATAAGAGAAGATTGTTGTCTGGTTACATTTTTGTGTTAGTGGTTGCGCTATTAGTTTGAAGGCTATGTTGCAGACTACAGTTGCTTTGTCTACTATAGAGGCAGAGTACATGGCGATTACAAAAGCTTGCAAATAAGAAATTTGGATGAAAGGATTATTTGGAGAACTTAGTGAAGATTTGCAGATTTCTACAATCTTTTGTGATAGTCAGAATGTTATTTTTTTTACGAAGGATCAGATGTTTCACGAGAGGACTAAGAACATTGATGTACGGTATCATTTTGTACGTGATGTGATTACTCGTGGTGATATTGTTGTGAGGAAGGTGAGTACACACAAAAATCATATAGATATGATGACCAAGTCACTTCCTATTACCAAGTTTGAGCATTGCTTGAACTTGGTTTGTCTTCTTTTCTAAGTTATTCCCTTAAGGGATTTGGTGGAAGAGGTTTGATTTTGTGGTTATGCTATCGAAGATTGGAATTTGTTTCAAGGTGGAGATTGTTAGAGTTTGTGGCCCGAATTCTTGTTGGGCCGACGGGCTTTGCCCGCACTGTATGGACCTGTAGACTTAATGGGTCTGACCCCCTTTAATTTATATACATTGTATTTTAGGGTTAGACAAAATATAGTGAATACAGTCGTCTTTTCTCTAATAAGTTTTACGTTGTCCACCAAAATTGTACAATTTTTGATATAGTGAAACATTCACTTCTGCCCATGGTTTTTCACCCGTAAGGGTTTTCCACATAATTCTGGGTGTTCGTTTTTCCTTTTCGCCTTTATTATCGTTTATTGTGGTTTAATCTTAACATTTATCCAATTTAAATACCAATAAGATAAATAACTAAAAAATGATTTGCAAGAACAAACAAAAGTATGTAGTAATAACAATACCAAACAAAAATTATCATCTACAAAACCATGTCAAGTCAAATTATTTCGAATTTCATTATGAATTTCACCTCTTTACAAAGAAAAATTGAGAATCTATATTAAAAGTCATTCATAATGAAAAATACTAGATTTTTTCTAAAAACTATAAAATTGCTGTTCAATTTAAATTTATAATAAAATTAATAAAACAAAACTAACCATTTCTTGTGCAATACCACTTCCTAACAACAAGAATCAATGAATGACAAAAAAATTCACTAGCCACCTAAGAATCACTAATAAAATAATCCTTAACTAACAATAAGCTTCATCAAAAATATATATAATAGTAAAACAGGTTTGGGTCATTCAAAAAAACAGCTAAACATCTCATCACTTTCTCTGGTTTAAAGCAAAACTATTGAAAAAATTCTATATAAAGATTCTGCAAAATTTGGACACATTTCAGCTTGTTAGATATGTCACGCTAAAGTAGAGAACTTTCTTGTGGAGCTTATACTTTCAATGAGCATTCATGGTTATTGTTGTCTAACTCGAGTAGAAAATCATTTGCTAGCTTTTGTGCTAACCAATTTATTTTTTACAATTTTGTATTCTCATGCCTAAACATAGTTGGGTGGGTAAGAATGTATAATGTAATGGTATCACTAGTGGAAAAAGAGTCATTAGCGACGATAAAAACCGTCGCTAATAGTCATAACGTAAATATCAACGACGACAAATAAAATTGTTTCCTATCGTCACTAAAAACGTCGTCCTTGAAAGTTAATAAGTAACAGCGACGGTGAATGGGGCTCTACCGTCGCTGATATTGTAAACTATCAGCGACGAAAAATCTCCATTCGTTGTCTTTGATAGTTAATAATATCAGCGAATATAATTCTCCATCCGCCGTCGCTGATGGTTAACAATATCAGCGACTCGTCGTCGCTGATAATCCTTTCTCTCTTAGGTTATTGAAATATTTTTTTTGAGAGCAACCTGTTTCATATCTTGTTTAACTACGATTAACAAAAAGATCATTCGTAAATAAAAATCAATTCGTATTAATACAAAAATGTCCATCAATGTATATACTAGGACATTCTAGACATAATCATAATTATATGCGCCCGTAGAGCATCTTGTTCTGCGCGCATATTTACGCGATTATCTTGTTCTATGCGCATCTTCTCCACCTCGTCATGCAGCTTCCTATTCTCCTCGTGCAGTGCTTGCGTCTCTTCACGGTATGATACCCATGGATAGTTGTTGACGCTCGAGTAAGAACTTCCCCGTTAATTTGCGGAAGTTCGTTGGACGTACTTAGGATCCCATCCTGATCACCCTCTTGTGTCCTTGTGCTCCAAAAATAGCCTCAGACACTTCGAACGACGTCATCTTAAGGTTTTCTAGAAGCTACTTGCACATCAAAGCCTACAACCATTTACAAAACTATTAGCAATTTTAAACTCAGACATGCAAATTAAAACGATAAAAAGAATTAGAACTTACCATTTTCTCCTAAACTTCCGTAGAAACTACGGGAGTCAAATCCTCAACAGTCCCTCTCCAACTATGAGCCTTTAGAATGAGAACTGCATAACTAGGGGGTGTCCAGTATCCATCTCTTGTAAAAATAACATAGATAGTTAGATTTTTGAAAATTTAATACACTTAATTAAAGTGCTTATTGTGTGTGATACTCCTCCATCTGTACTGGTATATTCTTGTTCTACTCCATTAGCGTTTCTGTCTGATCACGTTGTTGACGTTGAGACATGCGTGAGTTGTTGACATTGATGGGTTTACTTCTAGCCGCTCACGCGTCACAGTCTACAATCATTTAAAATATTGAACTTAATTAGACATACAAACTAAAACGATAGAAATGATTACAACTTATGACGGCCTTCTGAACTTGGGGAGAAGGCACGTGGGTCGGATTCTCGACGATCGCTCTCCTAGTATGTGTTTGTAGGAAGAAGTGTGCATGACTAGTTTGTACCATTCAAATATTAGTTATTGTGCGATACAAAATTTGTAAAGATAGTATAATCTAGGGAATTACCCAACCAATGTACTTAATCATAGTTGCAATGATAAATGTGATTGTTGACATTGTAAAAATTATTTGAATTAATGATAAACCAAACAAATGCTATAATTTCATTTGAAGATTGAAAGAGTTCTTGTTGGAGATGTTTCTTGATAGTAAGTGACTAAAAACATTTTCTAGTTGACTAAAATTTTACAAGGAATTTCCTTTACATGAGAATTGCAACATATTTAGGTTGAAGTTGTTAAACTATGGGAGCAACATGTGAAACACTCCTTCTAGGAAAGCCTTGTTTAAAATAATAACCTCTTAGTGGGAGCAACATGTTTAATTGTAACTTCTTAGTGGAAGCAACGAATTATATCTTCTTGTTGTTATTGCAGATTATGGAGTTTGGATTGGATAGCTTGGCGAAGAAAGGGTTCGCAATTCTGGTATGGAGAAATTGTTTTCTTTTTATGATTTAGAAAGACAGGCATCAACCTTAACTCTTTTGAAACTTTTATTATCTTTCTTCTTCATGGTATTATCATTATGTAGACACTCATTTTTAACACCCCATTTTTATAGTTTATAAACAACTATTTTTGAAATAATTGAATTTTCAAAAATAAGTTAATTTCGGATATCAAGAAAATTAAGATGATAATTAGCCTAAGTTATAGAAACACAAGGTTTTTATCATACTTAATATATTTAAGATGTTTTATTATTTAATGTCACCTTAAGTAATAAAACAAAACAAAAAATTAAAGAGAAAAAGTATATTTTTTTTATGAATAACGAGATTTTGGACATTTCATTTGAATAATTTGTTTTATTAAGTCTTTTGATTAAATGAGTTATTATGTAAAAGGATTTTAATTAATTAAATCAACTTAGACATGTGATAAAACAAAATAATAAAATTTTACATGAAAACGTTTTTTAATTTATCATTAACGAATTTTTCAAATTTGTATTTGATAAATTTGTTATTTTGTTTAATTAGATTAGTTTAATTTAGTTAAATAAAATTGTTTGGGGTATAAGACTAGGTTTATCGCTTTTTAACTTAGTATTTTCTCCATTAAAAAGTTTTTTTTTTAATGTTACTTAGATTTTTCCTTTAGATTATGAATAAAGAGGATAATTTCCTTTTAAAAAATGAATAATCATATATTGTTTTCCTTTAATCTTTTTTATTTAATAAAATCGTGTAGGCAAAAGGGAAGGAAAACGTGTGGACTTCAATAATTTATAATTCCATCCAAAAGAAGGTGATGGAAGCACCTAGAAGCATCCAACCGTGAGCATAGAGGAAGAGCTTGAAGACTTTGTCATTTTTTAATTAAAAATAAAATGACCATGTATCATTTTTAAAATGATCTTAAATCTCATTGGATAACATTTGACATTAGTGACATGTAAAGTGAATAATACTTCGATTTAAATATTTTTTTACATGTTTAAATGAAAATTCGTTTACAACGTGTATGATAGTTAAATAGGCACTAGACCTTAGGGTTTCCTTGAGATTTCTCTATTTATACACACCCTAGTTCACTTGCACAAATACATTCAATTCTTCTAATTCATGCCCTTGGGTTGTCTCTTTTAAAAACCTCCTTAAGCATGAATGTGATATGAGAAAGTTTTATCCAAAGTCTAATAAATAATTTTTTATTGGTTATGGTGATATCGAGTTTAGTTATCGTTTCTAGGATAATCAAAATCGGAAAATCATTCGCAGCAAAAACGTTATCTTCAATGAAAAGGTTATCTACAAAGATTGTGTTGGGAAGACATCAAATGTTGGTTCCAATTAGAAGAGACTAATATTATAGATTTGAGAGATTTTTCTATTGAATATATACCGATTGTCGAAGAAGACCAATGTGTTGTTGAAGATGAAATCGTTGAGAACGTGACCTTAGCGGCAAATCAGCAAACACCAGTTATACAGTTTAGAAGATCGTCAAGAAATCAAAAACCAATCGAGAGGTGGTCCCCATATATGAACTATATATTGTTAACAAATAGAGGCAAACATGAATGCTACAAAGAAGCAATACAATCTAGTGAATCAATTAAGTTAGAGTCTACAATGAAAGATGTGATGGACTCTTTAACGTCGAATCAGACTTGGGAGCTCATTAAGCTACCAAATGGAAAGAAAAAACTTCACAACAAATGGATCTTCAGTATTAAAGAAGAAAATGACAAAACCATGAGTTACAAGGCAAGGTTGGTTGTGAAAGAATTTCAACAGAAGGAAGGTATTGACTACAATGAGATTTTTTCTCTAGTGGTCAAATTGATGACAATCAGAACTATTTTGAGTTTGGTTATGAAAGAAGAACTTCATCTTTAACAAATGGATGTCAAAACTGTTTTTCTTCATGGTGATTTGGATGAAGAAATTTACATTCGACAATTAAAAGGATTTGAAATCAAAGGAAAAGATGAGCTTGTGTTTAAGCTTCAAAAGAGTTTATATGGTTTAAAACAGGCTCCAAGGCAATGGTACAATAATTTCGATAGTTTCATGAACAGTAACAATATTTTGAGATGTGAAGATAATAATTGTTGTTATATCAAGAGGTTTGATATATCGTACATTATTCATCTCCTCTACGTTGATGACATATTGATTGTTGGAGCAAGCTTGTATGAGATTAACAAGCTAAAGAAAGAGTTTTCTGAAAAGTTTACAATGAAGGATTTCAGTGCTAAAAAACAAATCCTTGGGATGAGAACTTTCAGGGATAAAGAAGTCTCAAGCTTTCACAATAAGAATATATGAAGAAAAGTTTTCAACAGATTCAACTTGTATGATGCAAAATCAGTTACTACCCCCTTAGCTAGTCACTTTTATCTAAAGATCAGTCTCCTTCAACGGAGAATGAGAAAAATTACATGACCATCGTTCTGTATACCTCTTTCATTGGTTGTATTATGTATGCGATGGTTTGCACAAGACCAGACATAGCACATGTAGTGGGAGTTGTTAGCAGATTCATGAGCAACTCAGGTAGACAACATTAAAAAATAGTAAAGTAGATACTAAGATACTTACGAGGAAATATGTTTCTCACTTTATGTTTTCAAAAGTCTAATATGGGTTTGGAAGGATATGTTGATGCTGACAATGGTGGTGATGTTGATAATAGCATGAGCACAACAAGGTACATATATACTTTGGTAGGTACTACAATTAGTTGGGTTTCAAAAATACAAAAGATTGTTTCTCTTTCTAGTTGCGAGCCAGAGTATGTTATTGTGACAAAAACTATTAAGGAGATGATGTGGTTGCAACACTTTTTACAAGAATTGGGTCAAGACTACGAGATAAGTGTTTTGCGATGCGATAGTCAAAGTGACATTCATTTAGAAAAGAATCATGTTTATCATGGAAAGACGAAACATATACAGGTTCGTTATTATTTCATCCGATCAGATTTAGAAAATGGAGTGTTAACTCTTGAAAAGATTCCCGAGAGTGAGAATTCAGTTGATATGCTGACGAAAGTTGTGACAAACAAGAAACTGAAGTTGTGTACAACTTTAGTTGGTCTTCTTTATTAATACACCAATCCATTCATTCAATGCATATTGATTGAGAATTTGTGCATGAGATCGGGTCGCGAACCTTCTCTTCTCTCAGGTCCAGAGGGAAACTCTTAGTTAGGTCCCTCAGCAACTTGGATTGATGTCTATATAGCGCTTTGGTTTGATCACTTGTTCCTTTCGTGGGGGATCCGGAGCGGAGGAAAAATAGTGAATTAACATATATTACCGACATGGAATATTCTTCTCCTCAATCCGATCCAATATCCGTTGGAAACCGCTACCAATTGAGAGATTATGAAGTTAGTCTACAAGTAGAAGATTGTTGAGTTATGGAGCCTAAACTTATAATAAACTCTACAATAGTTAATTAGAGTTTATTGAATTTATATTTGGGTTTGGGTTTGGGTTTGGTCTTAACCAAGAGTTATTTAGATTTTATTACTTGAATATTTACCATATATATATGTTATTATTAAGGGTTTACATTGAGAAGACAAAATTTTAGAGAGATAAAATGTGAGACAAAAACTCTGTATTTCTTCTTCTTCATAGTGAAATTTTGTGGCGACTGAAGTGGACATGGCTCATTTGAGTGAACCACTATAAATTTATGTCTTTTTGTGTTCTTCGTTTCTTGCATTTTTATAGATCGTTTCAAGCATGTAAGATTTAGGGATCCAAATCCTAAGAGCTTGCTGAATTGGGCTTGCTGAAGAAAATAATTGCATGATCGTAGCTTAATGTTTCATAGATTTATTTTGTCAAGGTGAAACTTTATTTCTACTATGTTTCTCCTTGAGGAGAGGATGTAAAAATAATAATTAACGGCTCATTAAACTGTTAAATAGTTAGTAACTAAAATGAATAATTAGTTGTAATAGTTTTTAGTTAGTTATATTAATTGTAGTTAGTTAGTAATTAAACCTCTATATAAGGGAGATATGTAATTGTTTGAAAGAATAACTTGAATAATACATTTTTTAATTTTTATCTTCCTATTCAAGAATTTAACAATAATGCTAGCTTTTTACTTTAAAAAATGTGATATAGTTGAAGTGTTCAAAGTTTGAAAGAAACATATTTTGTTATTTTTTTAGGTGACTATCTAAGAGAATGAACTAATACTAATGCTTAGATTACATCAGCCAAGGTCAACTCGGTTTTTGAAGTCTTAAATACTAGAGGTGTGAATTTATGGTGAATGTTTTTTATCGTGATGTATATTTTTAGTTCATTTCGTTGTCAATTATCATGAAGTGTGAGTGTATGTAAAAAAATTGATCAACTAAGTTATCACCAGGTATGTTATATTTTTATCTTTTTCAATATCTTCGGCTTATGTTTCTTATTCTTAAATCTCTACAATCTTAAAAAAAAACTTTCAGTCTCGTTCCAGAAAAAAGATCAAAGTTCGAGAATTTCAACCTCGATTTGCGTGTAATGAATTTTCTTTTAAAATAAAACATTAATTTTAAAATATGTCGCTGATTCCTAGCAGCTTTTTGAAACTAATTACAATAATTAATTTCGGGGTTCAATTTTTAAATAATTTGGGAATTTAGAATTATCAAATCACGGTTTGATTTTTAGAAAATACTTTAGTTTAAATTAATTAAACATAATTAATTAAAAAGATTATTTATTTTGAAACAGAGTCATCAATTGATTTTTAAAAATCAATAAAAATTGGCATATGTATACAAACGTATTAACCAAAGTTTTCTTTTAATTCTTAGTTTGGTGATACTCGAGAAAAGGCTTTCGCGCTACATCCTCTGTACCCATTTTAAAAACGGTATCTACTTATAAAGTTGGCTTTTGAAAATCGGATGTATAACATTTGAGTTTTAACCGTTTATTCTTCCGATCCTAGTCATGCTTCTAGGTTTATCGTTATTTAAAGTATTGAAACATCAATATTTAAATGTTGGTACCTATTACGGATGATAACTATGGTGGAAATATTTGAAGAACATCAATCATTTTTAAAGGCATTAAGGTTTAGAAATAAACACTAAATAAGCCTTTGTTGAAATATTTTGTGGAAATATCCCAAAAATATCTAAAATTTATTTTCTAATTTTTCGGGATATTTAGAAAATAATTTGGAGTCTCAAAATTATAAAAATAATTTTGGATTTTGAAAATTGGAACCAAACGGGCCTTAGGACTGGAGTCCTAGGCATGGGGTTCATTTTTATCGGTCGAGGTTCGGGATATTTAGTCTAAGGACCAAAGTCCCTTGGTTGAGGTGCTAAGGACTCTCAGTCCTTAGTTGATCTTACCGATCTAGGTGTAAAAAACTATCGGTCATGGGTTAACTTGGGGCTAAGTTTCTCGATTGAGGTATATAAACCTCTCGGTCATGGGCTAGTTCTAGGCTAAGTCCCTCAGTTATGGGTTCGGGAGCTCTCGGTCCCAAACTTGGGATTATCGGTCCTAAGGTTAGAACTTTCAGTCCTAGGGTTAGGGATTCTCGATCCCAATATTAGGACTCTCGGTCCTAGAGTTAGAGAGTCTTGGTCCAAAGGTTAGGACTCTTGGTCCTATGGTTAAGGAGTCTCGGTCCCAAAGTTATGACTCTCGGTCCTAGAGTTAAGGAGTCTCGGTCCCAAGGTTAGGACTCTTCGTCTTAGGTTTAGGGAGTCTTTGTCCTAAGGTTAGGACTCTCGGTCCTAGTTCGGGCCTCTTGGTTCTAGGTGAAAATCATCAATCAGATTTCTCGATCCTATGTCAAGAACATCAATAGGACCTCTCGGTCCTAGGTTTCGGTCCGGACCGAGGATCCTCAGTCATAGGCTAACAAACAGCAGTCCTTAAGAACACCAAGTGCAAGTTTTTAAATTCGTTTTTTTATCTCTGATTATTTGATCCGAGAGTTTGGGTAGCTTCACAAAGCTCTTAGGAACATGTTGATCATCATCTCAAGGTATAATCGATTTGGATGATGATCAATTTGTTCAAATCAGTTTGTGATAAAAATCGAGTTTTTGATTTTAAAGTTGTTTTGAAGTGTAAGGAGCTATCCAATAGCTTTCTTATACTACATATACTTGATGGTACAAAAACATTGGTTGTTCGTTTTGACCATTTCAAGAACTCAGAAATTTTATTTTATTTTGAAAATTTTGATTTTAATCAAAATGATCGAAATAGTTGGCCAATATCATTACAATCATGATGGAAACTTTCTAGACTATGATTCAACACAATTAACCCAATAACAGTAAACCCGTTTTTTATTTTGAAAATTCAAATTTGATTTTTTGTTATTTAGATCGATTAGTCGGTCTATCCTATTGAGATAGTTTATAAATCATCTAGGGATGAATTTTAACCATAAAACAACAAGCATACAACCTTATGCAATTTGAAATATGAAACTTTCAAATTCAAATTGTAAATATGAATTAGAGGGAGATTGGAACATTACCAAAGATTGGAGAACACGTCTTGATTTTTATTATCAGATTCAAGCTTTAAGGCCTCAAACATAAAATTCAAAAAATCTGAAAGCTTCAAGCTTTAAAGGTGGATTTTTAATTTTCTTCGATTTGAAGGGTATGAGTTGGTTCATTGGCTTCAGAATGATCTATGGGGGATATTTATTGCTGCCCAAGGTCGGTTGGAGGAGCCAAGTGGGATGAATCAGCCAAAAACCATTAATGGTGTTTTGGTTGTTCTTTAGTTAATTAGCCGGAATAGGCAGTGACGAGACCTACTTTTGTAGGGAGAATGATCACCATCGTAGGGTGATCATTCTGGGATTTGAATCAGCTGTTTTGGTGGACCAACGGATGAATTCCAAAAAGCAAAGATCAACACGGATCTTGAGAGCTTATCTGCTCGGTGTCATAATGTGGAAGATGACCGGAGCCAAAAACGGTGTCATTTTGATGTTAGGACGTGATCCGTTAGCGTTCTAGAAAACGGGTTGTATGTTGATCCGCTATGGCCCATGTGCACGCTGCTCTGGCTACAACCGGCTACCGGAGGCTTCCTGGACGCTCGATGAAAATTCAGCACTAATCCGATGGTCCGGTGTGCGCTGCAACTAATTCATTTATTTTTGGCAATTCAGTTCACTCTTTTGACTTTAATTTTGATCTTTTTAAATATACAAAATATTAAAATAAATATGGCAAATATTTTACCAAATCTTTTTATTTTGTTTTTTATATATATTTAGGATTTAAAATAAATAATTCTCTTTAAATGAAATGGATAAAACAATTCATCAAAATTATTTATTTTTGTCTTATAACTTTTCTAAAATTATTTTGAGATAATATGGGTACAACATTTATCTCAAATAATTTTTTTTTTTATTTTGGCCCTAAACCTTAATTAATTTGATTAATTAGCACAATAATTAATCCAAGTTAATTGTTTTAAATAGCTTTTCGATCACGAAGTTAATTATTTTAATCTTATTTATTTAAAAATAATTCAAAATAATCATTTTAATATTATAAATTATGATTTATACCAACGCTTGCCCTGAAACGATTATGCTCGTGTAACCACCCATAATAGAAGTATCATAATATAATCTAGTTCAAATGCAAATTGAGAAACATCGTGATGACATTTGAATCCACTACTAAAATTTGAAAAGATAAGTAAGACAACTTAACATCAATCCAAAAACATAATATGCAATAATAGAAATGTGTCAAAATTATGCTCAAATCAACAATAAAAGAAAATTATCTTTGTGGTGCTTTGAAGGAAGATATGGTACACATGAAAACAGTTTCAACAATTCAAATATGATTCATGTTAAAGAAGATTTCATGGTTCTCATCCGGTCTAATGGATGAGTTATAAAATTTATTTGATTTTATTTAGTTTTTTTAGTTATGCATATAGGATTGAACATTTTTCAACTAACCATATAGTATATATCTACACTTACCTTCTAGTCCTATTAATTATTTATAAAAATTAAAAAAGAAATAGTATATTTTTGATTAATTAATGTATAAGAAAAGTTTTGGATGCATTGTAAGCTATTGCCAACCTCAAGATATAGGGTAGGAATCTTGGAAATGGCAAAAGATTGCAATCTAAAATATGCTTTCCTAAAAAAACAAATAATACATCCCAATATAATTAATAAAAGAAAAATGAAAGATGTTCAACGGCCCCTAACATTATAGATAGTTATCATATAAGTCTCTAGACTTTCAAAATATTCGTAAGACCCTTAACATCTATTAGGACTTGATTGATTTCCTTGTTCGGTTCATGTTATTGATATACAACCAATTCTCAAAATTTCTAATTTTTTTTTTTTAAACTTCCCAAACTAATTTATTTTATTAATTCATTCTTCAACTAATTTACTTTACTCTTTAAACTCATTTTTTTAATTAATTGATTAATATATTTACATTTAAATTTATTATATATATATATATATATTTAAATTATTATTTTTATAAATTTGATATATATTTAAATTATTATTTTATAAATTAGATTATTTATATTTTGATATATATATTTTAAATTATTATATTTTTATAAATTTGATTATTTATATTTTATTCATCTCAGTTCGAATACGTTAGCTTTGACCTCGTTAGTTTCATCTTTCTCAAATTTTTATTGAGAATAAAATATTTATTTCAATCATGTGTTATTGGATACATCCAATATGATTTATATCCAATATGATTTATTTGGTTGTAAAGACAATACAATGAAAAAGATAATTAGAAGGCTTATAATAAATTTATTAAGAATATACAAAGTAATAAAAAAAAGTTAGACTAAATTACTCCCAATAAAAAATTGTGTTGAGTAAATATTTATGAAAAAATATAATTTAAATATATTGGCGTAGAGAATATTTTTTCTGGAAAATTGGTGAAAGTGGTTAGTGAACTTATTGATTATCTTAAATATCTCTGAAATTGTTAACGTTAAATTTATGTTAAACTTATTTGTTGAAGAATATTTTTTACTTAATCAAATGATTAATTTCATTATGTTTTAACTTTATTTGATGAATTTTTAAAATATATATATATATATATATATATATATATATATAATATTGGATGAAACTAAAATAAAAAGTTATATAAATTAATAATTAAAATATATATATATATATATTAAAATATAAATAATTAAATTTATAAAAATAATAATTTAAAATATATATAACAAATTTATAAAATAAATATATATATATATATCAAAATAATCAAATAAATATAAATAATCAAATTTATATAAAATAATATATATATATATATATATATATATAATAATGAGTTTAAATGTAAATATATTAGTTAATTAATTAATTTTAAAAAATTGAATAGTAGGCATGTTAATTTGGAAATATAGAGTTAGTTGGATAAATTGAACGAAAAAACTAAGTCATTTTGGGAATCGGTTCTTTAAAATAATTCTAAACAAATCAAACATTATTTCACACTTTTTTCATCAATTACATCGTTTAATTTATTAATTAAAATATAATATATTTTAAATTATTATTTAATTTATTTAATTTATGAGTAATGATATATACTGCACCCTTATTATACAATTATACAGTACCTTCGCATAGCATCTACCTAATTTGGAAAAAAAAAAAGAGAAAAAATTTTTCTCTCTCTTTTATTTTTTTAAGATATATTTTCTCTTCCTTTCCAAATAAGGTAGGTAAAAAATATTGTATAAAAGTGTTGTATGTATCATTACTCTTTATTTATATATATTAATACATTTTAAATATTTTTACTAAAAAAAATATTCCAAACCCTCTTTGTTTTTTAAATAACCAGTTACCTACCGAGGAAGCCCTAAATCATTTCAATTTATTGCATCATCTCAATGTAAATTATTTCAATTTATTAAATGGTCTCATAGTCTGTTACTTTTTAATCAAATTATTTCAATTATGAACTAAATAATATAAAATAGTATAAATGTTAAAGTAAGAACATTTTAAATATAATTTATTTTAAAATAAAATCAAAGAAACACTAAATGTTTTAACGGATTACATAATATATTGAAAATTTAAGATTTTATTTTGTAGCGTAATAAAAAAATAACAAAAATATATAGAAGACTCATGAAAAACTAAAATAAGAGATTATTATATATAATTAAGTCATTCACTCTACTAATTTAGCAGTAACAAAAAAATCATGGGTTTAAACCTGTCAAGTGATAAATTATACGAGTGTGTTTGCGAGTTATATATTTAATCTGTGTCTCATAGTTACTTCGTACTATTTAATATTATATACACTCTTAAATTTCTCTTAGGCCAACAAAGTTTCCAAAAACTTTGAAATAACTATATTCTATTATGCACATTGTCAATGGATTTTTTTGGTAATATTGTAACACCTAAGTTTAAAGTTTAAAATAATTCACAAATATTAATTTTATAAAAATGGAAGTTAAAACCAATTTACCGCTTCATAAATATTAATTATAGAATAATATTAATTAATTTAATCTAAATAATGAAAACGAATGGTTATTGTGAATTATAATCCTAATTCTTCTTTATTAAAAATATATATATATTTTATAATCTACATTTTTGTCCATCAATTATAATTCAATTTTTAAAAGAAAAAAAATAGATCAAACATAATCTAAGCATGAATATAAAATAATTGTTTTAAATTCATGTTTTAGTACTCCAAAACAAATTTTAAAGTTACTTTCAATTTTAAGTATTTTAATTTGGAATCGAATTCACAATTTTTATCACTTATAAATAATATTAACATTTGAGCTACTTTATTAAGGTACTTTTATATCAAATTTTCATTTATTTATGATTTAGGATTTATTCTATAGAGAAAGTTATGACAACCTTTGCTTAAATTAAATTAGACTATGAATTTAATTTTAAAGATAAAATTGTTCCACTTAAACTATTTATTGAATTAAAAAGGAATAAAGTTAGTGATATATAGAGTTTGATATAAAAGTTTAGGGGTGGATATAAAAGTATAAATAATTGAAGAGCTTCTATATAAATCTTCTCATAAAATTATTTGCGTGTTATCTCCAAAGTTTGATTTATTGATGTCTGAACCAACTTTGCTTTCTTAGCATTTGTTCAATCAAAACCCAAATTCTTCTCTTTCTCTCTCTATCCAATTCTAGAGGAATCATGTCTTCTCCGAGCAAACGCAGGGAAATGGACTTGATGAAACTGTAAAATTATTAAGATTCTGAAATCATCTTGTTTAAGAATTTCCCTTTATTGTTCAAGTATTGTCTGACTTTCTTCTTGGTTTGTTTTGATAGGATGATGAGTGATTACAAAGTAGAAATGATAAATGATGGATTGCAAGAGTTCTACGTATACTTCAATGGACCCAGTGACAGTAAATCCTCTAAATCTTAAACTGATTAAGATGTTAACTTTTTTTGGATTTTTTATTTTTTTGGTAGGTTTCTTTTTGAGCTACAAAGATTGAGATTTTGGTATGTTTTCATAGATTCAATTCATGTAGAATATGTGTGTGATTAATGGGTTTTTTTTTTTTATCACATATTGAATCTTCAACAGGTCCTTATCATGGTGGAGTATGGAAGATTAGGGTTGAACTTCCTGATGCTTATCCATATAAATCTCCTTCTATAGGCTTCATCAATAAGATTTATCATCCAAATGTTGATGAGATGTAGGTGATCAAGTTTTAAATTTATTGACATTTTTATCTTCTGTGGGATTCATTTTATGGTAAAGAATTAGCTCATTTTGGTTATATCACAAGAAGAAAATAGAGGGTGTGTTGAATTTCAAGTGTTCAGTTTTACCAATAAGATTTGTTTGTTTACTACTTCACATTTGACCTTATTCAAAGCATTATTTACCTTCTATTTGGTTTGAGTGGTTGGAAGGGAATGAGAGTAGAATGGAGATATTAAAAAACTTCATTCCTTCAAACTTTTTTACTTCTCTAATTTGAAGAAGAATTGAAGTGAAAAGAAAATTTTAACTATGAAAATATCCAAATTTTGATTCCCACTGAAAGTACACCTTGTTTGAAGGATTCATGGGTGGGATGTTGTGCTAGTCTCTTACAGGAATAAACCCTGGTCTCAAAAGAAAACTATGAAAATATCCCCATTTGGAAACACTTTTTTAATCTCTTTCTGTATTTTGACTATGTTTAGTTTCCAAACGTTTTCATATACAGAAACAATAATTAAAAGTGTTTCCAAACAGGGGCATATCTAAACAAGGGTTAGAAGTTTCTTTTTCTTTGTTTTCCTTTTATCATTCTTTCTCCTTTAATGATGCTCTTCCTAACCAAACACAAAGAACTGATATGATTTGTATTATGGATTTGTAGGTCAGGCTCAGTTTGTTTAGATGTCATCAACCAGACTTGGAGCCCAATGTTTGGTAATGTATTGAATACATTGTTCTTCGTGAATAGATAAGATTCAACTATTTGTGTTAACACGAATTTCATATTATCCAGATCTGGTAAATGTGTTTGAAGTGTTCCTTCCTCAACTTCTCTTGTATCCTAATCCTTCAGACCCATTGAATGGGGAGGCTGCTGCACTTATGATGCGTGACCGAGCTGCCTATGATCTACGAGTTAAAGGTACAACAATTACAATCTATTAGGTCTCATTGAAGATCTTGTATGTAAAAAATCATACCAAATCACTCAAGTTTTAAAGGGAAAAGTTAACTTTGTTAAGTCAAGAGGATTTATCAAATCGATTTGGTTAAATTGTGTTAGATCATAGATGTGTATTTAGACCTTGATATTCAAATTATCAAACTAAATACTAAAATACCATTACTTTATTCTTTATAACATCTTAGAATATTAGATTCTAAAGATACTTTGGTCATTTCTATCATTTGAAAGAGTGATTTATAATGTCTGTATGTATATGACCTTATTTGACACATTTTTGGTTAGTTTTAGGCACCGCAAGAATACTTTTTCATTGAGATGCATTTTTGTTAATAGAGTTGTTGAATCTTAATGGTGTTCATTATATTGAAGAATTCAACCATCTTGTCCAGCTGAATTCGTGCACCCCGAAGATATTAATGAGCTTGTTTGAGCTGGGGTTATTTGGAAAAAATCTGGATTCTGAAATCAAAATCATGTTTGATGAAAAAATAAATTATTTTGGTTAAATTACTAAATTATCCTTTATTATTTGACGTTTAAATTTTATAAAAATATTAAGTAGGGGTAATCTATTGATGATGGAATAAAGGATTATTTTGAAAATTCTAAATAACCAAAGATCAAACTAGCTCACAAAGCACCTGAAAGTTAAAACATTTAACTTGATATGCACATTTTTATGTCTTTGATTCATGTGACATGGTTACATTACTATTTTCTTCAAATGAGGATTATAAGTCAATAGAGGACTAGGGAGTTTCCTTGTGCAGATGTCTTATAATTGTGATCATGTGGACAATCAAGTACAAAATTGAACCAGATGAAAATCATAATAATTCAATGTTGGTGTGATTATTCAGAGTATTGCGAGAAATTCGCCAAGCCCGAAGATGCTGGAGCTGCTACAGAAGAAAAATCGAGCGATGAAGAAATGAGCGAAGATGAATATGATTCTGATGATGAAGATGTTGCTGGGCCATCGGATCCATAACTGTATAAAAGAAAGAAAAAAATGTGTTTATGTAGATGATGATGATGTTCTAGTTTATGGTTGTATTTAATTAGGGGAAGGGTGAAAATCATCTCAACCCCTTTTGTCAATTTATTTATCATTTCTCTATTTGTAAATAAATGGAATATTATTGGTTAATGTTTCAAGTCTTGTCTATTTGATATGTATTATCACTTCCATTTGGATTGAATCAGCTTACCAACTATAGGTATCAAATATTTTTTTTTATCATTTTAAGGATGAACTTTGTTTTGAAAAGATAAGAAATATTTTGGGGGTATTTTGGACTTTTACTCTGTTTATATAACTAATATAAAAATGAGTTCTTGAATTATTATTAATATAGAGTTTCATTTTAAGATTGTTATGTCTTGATTTAATTTTTATGTCTTGTTGGAAGTTCATTTTCAAATTTCAATGAGACAATGATGAACAATTTATGGGGCAGCCACTCAAGAGACCCATTATTGTCTACTAGTAGTTAGAATGTCAAATATATATATATTCTGATTTGGACATTCAATGTTTAGTTTTATTTTAGAAACTACGATTCCTTCATTTATTTACTTTTTCTGGGTGTCAAATGTTTTGATTTTTTTTTTAAGAAGAAAGAGTGTTCTATCAAAATTTAAAATTAAGACTTTCATTTGAAACGCTTGCCACGATGAGATTGTCAATGCAGAAAATTTCGTGAACAATCCTCACTAATTCAAACTGTAAATTTTAAGATAAAGAAATCAAGATCGTGAAACATATTCTTCTCAGAAAGTATTTTGGGTATATGATACTGTTAGAGAATAGAGAAAAAAGAAACTAGAGTTTTATTATTGATGAATAATATGGAAATAGAAAACAATGAAAGTCTTATATATAAGCCAACAAAGAGATAAATAATAAAATATATAAAAGTAAAGGTCTAAAATGTTAATATTTCCGTCAAACTCATGATGCAACAGCAATGAGCATTGAGAGTTTGGTAACAAAAAACGAAAACGAGAAGAGGATAGAGCTTTGGTGAACAAGTCGGCGATCTGCACAGAGGAAGAAACAAATGGCAATGTGATGGTACCGATTGCAAGTGATGTCGAACAACATGACAATCAATCTCAATGTGTTTCATCCTCTCATGGAACACCGAATTACGAGCAATCTGGATGACACTCTTATTATTATAGAACAACGAAGTAGGCTCATGAAGAAAGACTCCCATGTCGGCAAATAACCATCGATCGTAACCAAACAGTCTCACAGGTCGTAGAGGCCATAACATGATACTCAGCTTCCGTGGAAGATCTAGAGATCACATCTTGCTTCTTTCTCTTCCATTAAATCAAAGAATCACCAAAAAAATATACAAAACCCTGTGGTGGACTTGCGATCAGATGGATCGCCAGCCCAATCAGCATCAAAGAACACTCGAAGATCCAAGGAAGAAAAGGAAGAAAGGAGAAGGCTCTGAAACTGAGTTCCCCGAAGATACCGGAGAATACGAAGAACAACACTCCAATTAAATTGTAGTAGGCGCAGTAACAAACTGACTAACAATGTGTACAACATGAGCAATATCAAGACGGGTGATGGTGAGTTAAACCAAGTTGCCAACAATAGTACGATACAAGGCTGGATCTGGAAAAGGTGAGCCATCAGTTAGGGAATACCGAGCATTGGTTTCAATTGGAGTATCCACAACCTTATTATCAGTAAGACAAGCACGATCAAATATATCACCTATATATTTTGACTGAGATAAAATATACCTCTTTGGAGATGAAACAACCTCAATCCCAAGAAAATAACGTAGCATTCCCAAATCTTTCATCGCAAAACTACGAGCCAACTCGAATTTCAAGAGCCCAATCCCATCAATATCATCACCTGTAATAATCATGTCATCAACGTATAAAAATAGAAGATACGACCTCGATCTGTACACTTGATGAACAATGCTGAATCATGATGACTACGATGAAATCCTATTGAAATGATCACAGTACAGAATTTCTCAAACCAAGCGCGTGGTGTTTGTTTAAGCCCATAAAGAGCTTTCCGGAGCTTACAAACTTCACTAGGTTTGTGAGGGACACTAGGTGGAGGAACCATAAAAACCTTTTTGAAGATCTCCATTGAGGAAAGCATTCTTGACATCCATCTGAGTTAAATTCCACCCATGAACGGAAGCGACGACAATAAGAGTGCGAACTGTTGTCATTTTTGCAAATGGGACAAAAGTTTCTTCGTAATCCATGTTATATTCTTTAGAAAAACCCCTCGCAACAACTCGGGATTTATATCTCTCAATAGACCCATCAGACTTGGTTTTGATTTTGTATACCCATCGAGAACCAATAGGTCGCTTTCTTGATGGTAAAAAAACCAAATCTCAAGTATGTGTTTGATGTAGTGTTGCAAGTTCCTCAGCCATAGCAAACTACCAAAGAGGATCAATAACAGTCTCTCGATAGGACGATGGCTCATACAAACAATGAATAGATGCTAAAAAGGAAGCAAAAGATGTAGAGTAACATGAATAAGAAAAATCAGGAAGTTTGGTTGACTTACGTATACGGGTTGATTGACGAGATGGAAGATCCACATAATCGGGAGGAGATTGAGAGACCGTGGAGGGAGGAAGATATGTGTCAGGAACTGTATTACTAGAGTCTGTAGTAGGAGGTGTTACTTCTGTAGTACTAAAATCTGTAGTAGGAGGTGTCACCTCATCATCAACTGTAAAAAGATCAATACTAACAAAGTCTAGGTGAGTCATATCATGAGAATTTATAGGAATGGAAAAAAATGGAATATGCTCAAGAAACGAAACATGACGGGAGACATATAATTTTTGACTAACGGGATCAAAACAACGATAACTTTTCTGTCTTATCCCGTACCCCAAGAAAACACACATTACAAATCGTGAAGTCAATTTTCTACGCTCAACGTGTGAACGTAATACAAAACAAGCAGAACCAAAGACACGTAATGAGGAATAAGCAAGAGCATATCCTTAAAGTTTTTCAAACGGTGACAAACCTGAGTTGTGAGATGTTGGAATCATATTAATAAGATGTACAACAGTGAGGATGGTTTCACCCCAAAAGACACTAGGAATATTGGCAAACAATAAGAGAGAGCGAGCTGCTTCAACAATATGTCGATGTTTTCTTTCTGCAACGCCATTTTGTTGAGGGGTGTCTGAATAAGAACTTTGATGAAGAGTTTCGTCAGAAGCAAGTAACCTAGAGAAATCATTAGAGATGTATTTCCCACCCAAATCACAACGAAATCATTTAATGACAGATGAATACTAAGTTTTGACAAGAGCTCTAAAAGTATGAAATATACCTAAAAATTATGAACGACGTTTAATAAGAAAACCCAAGTATAACGAGTACAATCATCAATAAACGAAACATAATAGTGGGAACCCCCTTTTGTAGGTAAAGGAGAAGACCCCCACACATCAGAATGAATTAGATCAAATAGAGCAAAAAAGATGAAGATAAACTTATTTTAAAAGGCAAAGCCGAAAACTTAGCAAGTTACAACCACTACAATTAGAAACATCATCAGTTTTCAAATCACCTAAAACTCCAGTAGAAGCCAAAAATTTTAAACGGGATCCCGAAATATGTCATAAACGAGAATGCCATAAATAAAAGGTAGAAGAAGAGCGACTCAAATGAAAATATGTCAAATCCACAGTAGAAGCAGCACTAGTAGCTATTTTTGGTACTTCAAGTTCATCCAACACATATAATCCTCCTCTCCTATGTCCTGTCCCAATCAGCTTCTGAGAAAGTGGATCCTGCACATAACAAGTGGAATTAGAAAAGAAGACGAAATATCCCAAGTCACACAATTGACTAACCGAGACAAGATTTATGGTAAGACTTGGAATATAATAGACATCTGAAAGAGTTAAATTGTGTGTATTAATAGAACCGACTCCTACTAATGGAATATGGGTATCATCGGCTGTTGCAACCGAGATAGACGAGTTTGGTGACAAAGATTCAAAAGAAGACAATTCAGGATACATATGATGAGAGCCCCAGAGTCTAGAACCCAAACAGAAGAATATATACCTGAGGGAGCAGAGGTATTGGAAGAAGATAAACCGACATGAGAAGATGTTGACATGGCATGAGGTTGCGAAACGAGAAACCTTTGAAACTGCTCAATCATCGATGGATCTATAGGAGGTGGAGTCAATACACTACTAGCTTGGAATGCTTGACTTGTAGGTTTCCATGGGGGCAAATGAGATGATGATTGTGGAGGGCATCTTTGTGATTGCTTTTGTGGTTGCGATTGTTGTTGTTGGTGCGGTTGTTTACCTTTATTGATTAACAAAGGACATTGTCCTTTCCAGTGACCATTCTTCTTACAGAAAGCACATTCATCCATAGCCACTCGTGAGTTCAATCGATTCGGATGATTACTAGAGCGATTATGTGGAGTTGCAAAAACGAATTAGTAGATGTTGGGTTATGCTCTTTGTCAGGTCGAGTCTTGATTCATATATCCTCAGCTATCAACTAATGGACAACCGAATCAACTGAAGGCAAAGGGTTCCGATGCAAGATTGATCCACGCAAAGTCTCAAAATCAGATCGAAGAGCAACCAAAAATTGAACTAAGCGTTGTTGCTCTCGATGTGTGATGTAAGGTGCCAATACCTGTAACTCCTCAGACTCGGTAAGAGCCAACTAATCCCACAAATCAGACATGGAAGAATAAAAATTTTAGATACACAAATCATTCTGCTTGAGTGCATGAATGTTTGTTTCCAATTGAAATTGTCGGACAAAATTAGACTGTGTATAAAGACGAGCAAGATGGTCCCAAACGTGCTTGGATGTATCGTACTTTGCCAACTGAACCCCAATCGAATGTGTGACGGAATTGTTTATCCACGTGATGATCTACGAGTTATCGGCCTCCCAAACATCGAGCATTGTTGCATAAGTCTCTGCAGCCTTATCGGTAGGTGGCATTTTCGTACCCGTAACATAACCCCACATCGATTTTCTCTTCAAAAAAATTTTCATCACATAGCTCCAATACGAATAATTTTTCCCATCCGACTGTACACTAATAGACTGAAGAGAATCGTCTTTACAAACAACCATAACGAACAAGCAAACGAGATACAAGCGACAAAGGAACCAAACAAACAAAATCCCCAATTCACAAGCCAACAAACAAATCTTAGGAGCTGCAATCAATCAGTGCGGAAGCAAAATAAGAGACATACCGTAACAGATTAATCCTTCGGTGTAGAAGCATAAGAATCATTGCAAAACCCTCGATCCCAACAAATCAAGCCCTTTAATTGAACGGTGGCTTTGATACCATGTTAAGAAAAGAGAAAGTAGGGTTTTATTATTGATGAATAATGTGAAAATAGAAAACAATGAAAGAAATATATAAGCCAACAAAGAGATTAAATAATAAAATATATAAAAGTAAGGTATAAAATGCTAATAGATACTCTGACTTATTTTATCGTAGGATTGGATTAATGATTATGATTGTAATATCTTCTTTCTTTCAATTTAAACAGGATATCAATGATTGTGATAGTAATATATCTTCTTCCTTTCCATTTAAATACAAACTGTGAATTGACAATGTTAATTATTTTCATCATCTGTTAGAATGTTTGGAGATGAAAAAAAAGAGTGCACATTTAAGAAAAAGAAAATAATGTGAATTGGTTGACAAATTTGATTAAATCGTTGATTTTTTTTTTACCAATCACTTGAGTCATACGAATAATACAAGAATCAACTATCATTTCGATGAGAAACGGATTCGACCATAAGAGAATTGAATTAAGTTGAAGTGCAATACAGTCATTAATAGTCACACTAAGGACGTATTTGAAACATGTTTGACAAGTGACTATAAAGGCTGAGGTGAATTGATTTACCTTACTATTGAGGAGGACTTAAGTCAACTAAAAAAATAATAATAATATAAGAAGGTAACATTATTATTAAAAAAAATTTAAGAGACCCACATTGATCCACCCGTTTCATCTATAGTTTTTCTTTATCCATCTTAATTTTTTTTTATAGCTTACTCTAACTCTAATTTCTATATTTATCATTGAATAGAGGTGTCATACATGTAATCTGGCAAGGTTAGATCCTTTAAATAAATATAATTGCCCTTGTTAAGTGATTTTGGCTTCTAATTTGGATTCTTTCTCATGTTAGTTTTAGAAATAAATCATTATTTTTTATATTTATAATGATCTCAAATAGAAAGATTATCTTGAATCTCTATTTTATTTTTTAAATGTTTAGAGAATTTTTGTTTCACTTTTGTTAGAAGAATGACTAATCTACTTATAAATGTCATCCAAATCTTGTCAAAAATACGCGAGTAAACTACAATTGAACATTGAACATTAAACATGTAATTATAATATGAAATTATAGTGTATTGTCAATAATAATAATAATAATAATGTATTCACTTTAAGCAAAAATGTGGTCGAATAATGTTTGCAAAAATGAATTCGCGTGACAAGAATTGTATTTTGGACTTTGTACATGTCAAAAAGGTCATTTTTTAAAAAACATTATCAGAACATCTTTTTGCGTCAAATGATCTCTTTATTAGGGTATTCCTTCAAATTTCCCCCATAATGGTAGGAGATAAAAAAAAAATTAGTTAAGTATTCAGGTTTTGGGTAAACAAATAAAAAAAAACTTATGTTTAATGATTATATGGAAAAAAAATGTTAACAGCTTTAATTTTTTTTTTTCCTTTAGATAAATATGATACAATTACAAGATCATCCATACCCACCATATATTTTTAAGTGACGGCTAAATTTATGAAAAAAATTCATTGAATTTTTTTTTTCATATATATATATATATTTATTTGATAAATAGTTACTTAATTCAAATAGAAAATTAAAAAAAAAATTAAATGGGAAAGTTCCAAATACTTGAATGGTTTTTTAGTGTGACTCCAAATGCAAACTCGTTTGAGTTTCATAACGATGATTGAGGAAGTAGAGCAAACCGAACAAACCAATTAAACGGTGTCGAAAAAATCTCTACAAAATATTTTGAGTGACAGTGAAAATTGTGTTTTCCCGTGGATTAGAAAAAAATGTCGAAAAATGATATACTAAGTGATAACTGACCATTTACGTTTAATGACAACTCATCTATTTTGTTTCTAAGAAAGAGAGGGATACAAACTAGATAAAATATCACTAAAACAATTGAATAATATAAACACAAACGATTCAAAAAAGTTAGCAGTATTATTCGAATTATAAAAATTTGGGACAACAAATTAATCCGACTAAACAAGATAAATGACTGAACGAAGGACAAAACCAATCCAAACTAAAGTTGTGGAAAAATAAAAGATTCGATTCTAAAAAAATCAAAAATCAAAAATATTTTTTTACCTTTGTAGTGAGTTTTTTTAGAGAAAAGAAAATAATAATAATTCAAAAAACAACTTGTTTAATATATTTCAATTGGTTTAATACATTAGCCTAGTTTTTCTGGAATTTTGAATATTTTATTATTCAAGATTCATTTAATGCTTATGAATAATTGATCTTAATATTTTAATTATTATTTTTATTTCACATTTTACATTCAAATTAGTACATATACAGTGCAACAAAACAAATAAAAACAAAATATTCTAAGTTAACTACAACCCACAATAGATCTTTAAATTAAAATAGTTAAGGTGGTTATTCAAGTTTCAATATTAAATAGCATTTAAATTATTTTTTTTTCTAAATTTTGATTTTTTTTTTTTAGTTTACTATACATAAAATTATTTGAAAATTACACATAATAAGAACTCCACTATACATTTATAGTGACTGGGAAAGCAAATAAATCAAAGTTAAAGAAAACTTACAAAAAATAGTGTTCTAACAATCCATTGTCCTACTTAAATATAACTAATAAAATTCTTATTAACACTTAAAGTTGTTATTATGAAAACCATTTTATGTAAGATTGTCTACATATATATATCAATTGTAATCATCAACAACTAGGGGCGTAAGCGATTCGGTTCAGTCAATTTGTTTATAAAAAAAATTTATTTTGACCGTTAGTATCGTTTTTTCAAAATCTCCATCCGTCGGTTGGCGGTTAAAGGTCGATTCAGTTTGATCGGTTATAAAATGGGTTCGGTCGATTGATCAGTTTAATCGTTTGAAAAACAATCAATATATATAATATAATAAACTAAAAAATAAAATAAAAATAGTTGAGTTTTATAAAAATAATAAATATATATAATAAACTAATGAATTAAAAATTAGTTGAGTTTTATAATAAAATTTAATAAATTAAGTAATAAAGTAATTATTTAATTTAAAAGAAAATATATTAAAATATTAGTTAAATCAAAATGAGTTTAAGAAAGAAAAAATATCAAATATAAAAAATAATAAATATGTCGGTCAAGATTCGAAGTTTTAAAAGAAGAAAATGTTAGGTTTATCATTTACCACGGTTAGAAGAAATTTACAACTATATCAAAAACGTATATATATAGTCGGTCGATTAAACCGTCGTTTTCTTATTAAAAAAATTGCCAACCGCAACCTGCCAGAACCACTTCGGTCGATTTATATTTTTTTCAGTCAGTTTTTCAATGGTTCGTTTTTTTTTGTTTTGTAAGATTAATAATAATTTGGAGCAAAATAAAGTGACTTAAACCTTCTTCAATTCACACTCAAACTCATCCAAAAATGAGTTTTTTTATTCCAACTTACACTCAAAATGTGTTTACTCATTTTCTTTTTTAAATTTGATCCTCTCATTATTAATATATTAATATAGATCCTCTATTTTTTTTTTATTAAATAAACAGAGTTAGGAAAATTAATTTTTTATTTATTAAGGTATATTTTTGTTTATGTATATAAATTATTGATTTATAATTAATTTTATCTAATTAATAAAAAAAATATTAAAATTTCATTTAAAAAGTTGATAATATATAAATGATATTAAAAAGATTAAAAAATTGATATAAAAACAATATTTAAATGGATTGGAAATGAATTACAAATTTGATGTTGCTTCCTTTTCTATCTCTAATCAAAAAGTCTTTTAAACACAACTTTTATATTTGAAGTCTTTGTAATATATCCTTTAATATTATATTTATTAAAAAACAGTAATTTTATAAACTAAAAATATCTTAGATTTATTAAAAATTTATATTATTATAAAATATAAATAAAAGTAAACTTACAACTCTTCAAATTATGAAGAACAAAAAAAATAAAATGATGTAAACTATTCTGTTATATCTTTCAAAACATGTAATGAAATATTTTACTTAAAAAACAGTATTTTCAAGAAAATTTATGTTTTCTGGAGTCCTGGCTATCCGGGTCAAAACGAATAAAATCACCCCCCAAAAGGGGGCAAAATTTGTATTGAGGATCAACTGGGTCAGATCATTCCTATTTGCACCTCTTAACACACTCATTTTGGGGCTAAGCCTATAGTAATATTATTCAACATTAGAATAAAAGTATCATATTCAAGTAGATTGAATGATCTTTAACATATTATATCTACATATAAACTATATATGTCAATAGTAATAGACTTACAGACATGCCCGGGCTGACTCTACAAGGACTGACCCGACCCGGCCCAACAAAAGGAGCAGCTAATACGGGCGGGCAAAATATAATTATACACTCTGTCATAAGTGACTTGCCCGCCTCCTACCTGAATCTGTCCTCAATCTCTTAACCGGATTCGCCCAACCCACACCACTATCGCTAGCCTGTTGTTGGATTGAATGCTGACCGCTAGATCTGGTCTCCCTTTGACTTATAGGAGTTGAGCCTGGACTAGCTCGGCCCAACTTCTGAATCGACGATTTCTCCCTATCTTTCCTCTTCTTCTTACATATAACTAACTCCCCTGGATGAGCTAATGCAGCTGCTGCTGCTGCTCGAGTTTCGTCTTGCAGTTGAACATGTTCTCTTCTTGATGAGCTACTGCTGCTGCTACTGCCGAGCCTCGAATATTCCTTCTGAAGTAATTGGCTACGTGTCAACTGTTTCTGAATGGGGGTCGGTCCAGAATGTAGGTCAGGATGATCAGATTCTACGTCGTTGTTGTTTACTGCTCTTTGCCGCTTCCCTTGGCTGCTGATAACTGTCTGCTGCCTTAAAGTTGATGGTGACATCATTGGGCCAGAGAAAGAAACCGAATTTCTGGCTTCTTGGAAATCATCTTCTGGAAATGCAATCTTTAAGATGTCGAAGAACAGTTCGTGCACTTTTCTTGCTTCAGATCTCACCTGTTAATGTTTTTCATTTGCACAAGTTGAGGAAGGTATCTACTAAACTGACAAGAAAATAAACTATTTAACCTGTTAATCTTACTAAGACCTTTTTTTGATCTAGGGTTATTATTTGGGATCATTTTGGGTAAGAAGATTACAAGGAGTGTATAAAAAATGGGTATTTTTGTTAATGATTTGAATAATGTAATTGATGAGTAGATTGAATATAGGGTTATTTGAAATTAATCTCAAGTAACCAACATCAAATTACAAGCCTTGAATTTAATCCAAATAACCCCTCACTTCATCCATCAAATTATTTAATCTATCAACTAAAATACCTACTTCATTTATTTCATTTTCAAATAATAAATACAAACAATGTTTTAGTCATTTAACAAGGATTTTTTTATTTGTTTTAAAAATTGATTTATTTCAAAACGACTTCATAAAACAAACTTTTGGGGGAGGAACACATTTCAAGAACACTATACAAAGTTGAATAATAAACAGGAACTAAAACATTATTATTATATATACCTCATGTGAGAAGCCAAAATACTGCATTGCACTCTTTAGCATGAACTGGACATCAATGACGAGCTCCATCACATTGTTATACTCGAATTTCTCAACCCGTTGATCAATCTTTCTCAAATCTAAAAGGGAGTTACCAACTGAACTAACGTAGCCAGAATTCTCAATCCTGTTCCATAAATCAGTTAACAGGGGAACAATTTGAGGGCCTTCCTTATCTATTCTCCTCTGTAGCTTGCTCATGACATTCTTGCACTGCAAAAAAAAAGTTTGGTGCAAATTATTCCTTGGGCCTTGTTTGATGTGGATTATTTGAGACCACAATCCAATCAACTATCTACTCAATCAAATTATATATTTATACCCCTGATCTCTTTTTTAACTAAATAACCCTTGCTACCTCAAAAACAAGGTTTTTTTGAAATAACCACTTGGTTATTCAAATAACCGTAGACCAAACAAGGCTCAATTATTGATCAAGGTACAACAAAAGAACCAGTAAAAAAAGTGTAGCAGCACCAAAGAGACAAATGTAAGAGCATCAATAATCAGAAATTTCAGAAAATAATAAAAAAGAAAACATACCCTTCTTTGAATGATATCAGGCATCTTACTGCTGCCTATTCCAGACCCACTGTTTTTGGTAAATTTTCCTTCTGAACTTCCGGAAGTAGTAGACAATGTAGTTGATCTACCAACTTTGATTGGAGTATGTGATTTGGATGTGTTTGATAGTTTCCCTGCAGGTGCATTTCTCCTACCTTTTACAGATGAATCATATTGATCATGTTTAGGAACAACACTTGACTCTATAGGTGTTTTGGGTTCTGAGACAGCCGCCGCTTTAAGCTTAGCCTTGTATTTATTGTCCAATTGAAAAGGCAATTGTGAAGAATCGCTCCTACTGAAAGATAATTTTTCATTTGGATATTTCTCGTCAACTCTCTTCACCATAGGACGAGGACGGAGACGGATACTACGCTTCCTTTTTATTTTGGGTTGCAAAACCTGCTGCTCATCTTCACCCTCATCGCGGTCTTGAATCCAGCTTCCTGACTGCTGGGGGTCTAAGGGAGAATCACCAGAGACAGCAATTTCCCCTTCCTCTAAATCATCAGACTGCATAGTTTATAGAAGAAAATTAGGCCTTGTTTGATGTGGGTTATTTGAGATTAATTTCAAATAACCCAACTTCCGATCAATAATCTACTTATTAATCACATCATTCAAATAATAAATTAAAACACCAAAATACACTCTATCTTTTAAAAATAAAAATAATTGTAAATTTACACACAAATAACCAAGATATTGTTTGATGAAGGGTTATCTGAATCTAATCTAAATTATCCCTTATCTCAATCAAATCATTCAAATTAACAAACTAAATACTAAAATACCCTAACTTTAATTTTTAAAACTTTTAAAAGTATTAAATGATAAAGACATTTTAGTAATTTAACACAAATAATACATTTTTTCATCAAATAAGGTTTTCTTATTTTCCAAAATGTCAGATTAATTCAAATAAAACAAACTCTTAATGAGTAATAGCACAAACCAATGATTTTAAACATGAAAGAAGTAAGCAGATATGAATAATAATAACACAAACCAGCTTTTTTGAAAGAGAGCTTGGACGAGCATCTAAAGCAGAAAGCGATCCAAATTTCTGAGAAGATATGGTAGGCGACGCCACCTGCATTTGTTTCCCACTCTCAGGTGATGATCCTGAACATGCAGCTTTTACACGAACCGGATTTCTTCTTGCATTTTCACGAGTGCGATTGGTGTACTCATAACTCCTATTGCAGATTGGAACATCTTCATCTGATTGGTCTTTATTAATATGAAGCCGTTCAACATTGCCACCATTAAATTCTTCGTCTTCTTCAAACTCCCCTACTCCCCCCTCTTCTTCCTGTGGAGAATATCTATTATGGCCTTCCTCAGAGCTAGCTTCAGAGAACTCTCCATTATCATCATCCAACTCCTTGTATATAGGTACTTTTTTACCCTTAGGACGTCCCCTCCTTTTCTCAGGTAAATCAGAAGCAATTCCATTTAAAAAGGTATTCTTTGACGGCTTCTTTGACAATGCCGCAACAGTAGCATTTACCTCTTTGGTAGTGGCTCGAACCCATTTGGGTACCTGATCATACCTTGTCATCTCCCCAGTCCAATCGAATTCTTCATCCATTTGGTCGAAGATCTCAACTTCCGATTCACTTCTCGCAATCATGCGATTCACTTCCTGTAGAGAAGGCACATCATGCAAAGTTTCTTGGTACCTTTCCTCATCATGCAACAAAGTTTCCAAAGTTGAACGTCTCTCTTCGTGAGTAGTCCTCTGGTCAAAACGACCCGCATTGATGACCTCATCCGCCATGTCAATCTTGTACTGTTGGATATTGTTTCTGATAAGGCTCTCAATGGAGCCCATATATCTATCCTTACCAGCTAGGTCATCCTCGGAATCAACTATACCTCCACTTCTAAATTCATCCTCTTTCTGATGGCTCGAGATTTTATCAACCACAGCTTCCATATAAATAACCTTCACTTCTCTTTTCTGCCCAATGCGGTGGGCCCTAGCAACCGCCTGCTCCTCATTTTTAGGGTTTGGATCAGGGTCATATATGACCACAGTATCTGCAGATTGCAGATTGAGACCTCGCCCTGCCGCACGAATACTAAGCAAAAAGATAAAGCAGTCTGTGTCAGGGCTGTTAAAGTCTACAATAGCCGATTCACGATCTTCTAAGGAAGTTGTCCCATCGATTCGTCTGAATACAAGTTGCCGCCACTGCAGATATTCCTCTAAGATGTCAAGAAGCTTTGTCATGGTACTAAAGAGAAGAACACGATGTCCTGTTCTCTGAAGCTTTACGAGGATCCTATCCAGAATCCACAATTTGCCACAGGATTGCACAAGGAAATCCTTGGAGAAGTCATTGAAATAGGGGTAGTTGAGCAATGGATGATTGCAAGTTTTTCTGAGTTCCATGCATCTGTTATTGAGGGTTTTATATGTTTTAACCTGATACTTAGGATTTCTTTCAACCCTGAGCTTCTCTTCTTCAGGATCTACGCGAAGAGTGCCTGTGGATTTAACCCAATCATAAACAGAGCTTTGAATAGCTGACATCCGACACTTCAGAACAATGGAAACCTGTACAAAGTTCATGCACGATACAATTTAGCACAAGAATTAGAAAAAGTCAATAAATGAAAGTAAAATAATTACAGCATATAAAAGAAATAGTAGCTTCAGCTGCTCTATGAAATAGAATAGACTTTACAAAATACACTACAATTAGGAGCAACTATATTAGAATACCTTGGCGGGCAATGAACCTTCTACATCCTCAACGCGACGACGAAGCATGAAAGGCTCCAATATTTGATGAAGTCTATGGATTATGATAACTTTCTTTTCAGTCTCAAGCCAATCATCCTCCACATTATGAGTGGGGACTTCTTTTTGAAATGGTTGTGAAAACCAGTCATGAAATGCTTTCTTGTTATCAAACACCTCAGGAAGGAGAAGATTTAGAAGAGACCAAAGTTCTTTAAGATCATTCTGTGGAAGAGTTGAAACAAAAACTTAAGTTACTCTCATGTGAATTCAGAATTTAAGAAGAGTACGTAGAGATTTTATCTCATGGATACATTGAAATAGCTAGATGGTCATTCCATCGTAAAGGCAAAAAGGTGTAACAAAACTCCATTCAACAAACAAGTTGCATTTACATTTTTTTGCCCAAAAATAAAGTTGTATTTACATACCTGTAAAGGCGTCCCTGTGAGAAGTAGGCGCCTTTGGCAACGATATCTATCAAGATCTCTTGCAAGAACTGATTCCCTATCCTTCATACGTTGTGCTTCATCAATAATGATATATCTCCAATCAACTTTTGATAGTTTTGAGCGATCATACATGATAAACTCGTAAGTCGTCACGAGGACATTGAACTTCATTGCACAAACCTCCTACATTAAAATAACATGTATATTTACAAAGGCAAATAACAAAGTAAAAGAAACTATACAGGCCACCTAATAAATATAAAAAAAAAAACGTCTAGCCATCTTACCTGAGAAAACAATCTCGATCTTTGATCCTTCGTACCAACATAGTAGATGCAGGAAACAGATGGTAACCAAGTGTGTAACTCACTCTAGAAGATCAGACACATTGATGGTATTATGAAATGAGTTGCAAATTGTAATACAAATGGAATAGAAAAGGAACCATACTTTCCAGTTCACCAATACGGCATTAGGAACTATTATAAGATGTGGGCCATTATTTCCTTTGAATTCCATCAGATAAGCAATCAAAGCCATCACCTGTACAGAGAATGGACTATAAGAAGTCTCATCTAACACAAGACACTCAGAGCTGGTACACTAAAGATCATACCTAATAACCCAAGGCATGATACAAATTGCTGCAGGAAACTAGGACAAGGATAAACATGAAAAACTATAACCTAATAACAGTAACTCACCTGTACAGTCTTCCCAAGGCCCATCTCATCTGCCAAAATTCCATTTAACTTGTTGTTATACAAAGAAAGCATCCATTGCAAGCCAACCTGAAAGGAGCGCAGCAGTCAGTCCTTTAAACTCTTATTTGCACCATCAGAATAATACAAATCAAACATGGTCCTGTTAAGGATATGAAACAGGTTTTTGTAACCTACAAGTTGATAGTCTCGTAATGTTCCAGCACGCAACATTGACGGTTGCCTTGTTACCCTTTCATTCACCGCATGTGCAAGGCTGTAATACCTGACAGCAGCAATAAGAAGTGGAATCATGAGACATCTTTGACGCCATCCTAGGGATATATGGTCTCAAGGATACTTTCTGATTAGGTATTATGATGACTATAAAAACATACATATTGGGGATTCTACTACATACTGATCAGTGTTGACTAGATAACTTCTAGCAAATATTCCGTTCAGAAAATTCAAAGGAAAGAAACTTTTCAAAGCACGATTGTGAAAACATGTCATAGAGACTAGATATGACATGATATGAAGTAATCCACATACTAATACTAATCAGTATCACAGCTTAGACACCATTGACTACAATACACTCTATAACACTAAATTAAATCTACTAATGATGACAAACTTACTTGTTTACAGATGAGCCATCCTTGGGTGCATTCATTTCAGAAAATCGATTTCTGATCACCATTTCTTCTCTTGTGCAAGCTGCAGCAGCTCTCACTTCTTCTTCAGATAATCCCTTTACGAACAGCAGGTAAATTATGAAATAAACAAAGCACAGATGTGTAAGAAAGACATAAAGAACAAACTGAAAAGGCTTCAAATTGGATTAGTCAGCTGAGGAAGAGAGTGTGTACCTGAGATCGAGCAGTTAGTGCTGCAGCATTGGCTGCCTCCTCAACGTCCTGGTGATTCTTTGTAGCAGTTATCTTGTTTCCCAGTTTATTGAGGTATTCTTCTGTCTGGGTCAAAAACGATGAAAGAACAGCATATCTCTCAGCAGCAGCACCAGAAATGCTAGTCTGCTGCTCCAGCAACATTTCCCTATACCTCTCAACATCATTATTTTTCAATGCTTCCATCCTTTTGTTTCGATCGTCATCTTTTCTCTTTGAGAATTCCCTCAACATTCTCTCATGATATTTAGCAACTCCTCTATTTCGTGCAGTTCTTGCATCACGAATTGTCCAATGAGCCTCAAGGAGCTTCTTGCGCCACTGAAATATGGACTTAAGCTGCTTCTCTCTCATGACTTTCTGGGAGGCTTGCACTTGTCTAATAAGTTCCATACGCTGACGTTCACAAAGTCGAACAAATTTCCTGTATGGCCTATCAGGCATTGCCATTATCTCCTGCTGCTGTTGATCAACCTCATCCCTTAAGCGTGCCTGACGATCTACTAACTTGAGTTTTTTCTCTTCTATTTGTAATCGCAAAACAAGATCCGGCCTAATCCTTTTCCTCTCTAAGTTCACAGCAAGTAATCCACCAATCTTCTTTAAACTTTCTGCTCTTCTCTTGCCGGGGAAATCACTTCCTTCCTCCAGAAGGATGTCCTTGACATCATATGCCAGTGTCAAGTTACTATCATTGTTCATCATCATCAAGCCCCCAAAGGAGTCATGTTTCCGGGTAAAAAAGGGAAAATCAAACAGAGGCCCATGATATTTTTTGGCAGCGCTGACATCTTTGGGCAGAGAAATATTGCTGCTTTGAACTGAATTTTTGGTTTGAGTATTGTCAGGAACTTGTGGTACAACTGCCTTTCCCTTATCTACCGGTATATCAAGTCTACTGGAAGTTCTCTGGCTACTTCTTTCACCTTCCTGTTCAGGATTGAGGGAAGCAGCAGTAGTCTGCTGCTCATCCTTTCGATTAGAAGCTATTGGTGTCTGATCCTTTGTTACAGATGCCTTACCTTGAATGAACATGGTAACATCAGTTGGTTTTTCCTCAACACTTAATGGTTCCTCCTTTAAGTTCTTAGGTGCACTTGATGATGCTATGACCTGAAGGTTGTTTTCATTTGCTTCCAATGGACTACTTCGGTCTTCTGTAGTTCTCCCACCAGATCTGTCATGATTAGTTGCCAAAGAAGGAGGAATTCCTTGGTGATGTTGCATTTCAAGAGGTGGCGGTGCAATAGCTTGCAGAAGTTCCTGTGGAAGAGTACCATCTCCTTTCTGCCAACAAGCACAAATAAAAGAACTTTTGCATTAGGAATGATGTACTAAACAGCATATGCTACTTATTAAACGAGAAAACTAAATACCAAGACTAAATAAATACCTTAAGACGCCTGAACGCTAATATTTGTGCCTTGAGAACATGTAGTTGTTGTTTACTGAATCCTAAACGCTGAGGCACCTGTGCTGCTCCCTCAGATGAAAAAGGGTCCAGCAAACCCCCTTCTCCAGACCTAGGAGAAGATTGGCTCAACTGTCTGGAGCGTTGCATTTGATATGTTGTTTCTGAACCAGCAACTGGATTTTTCATATTTGACGTATGATCTACACCATGATTCAAACTCGTAGGTAGCTGAGTATTCATCAAGGCTGGAGTCATTCCATTACCTGTCATTAGCTTCTGACCAGGAGGTGCCTGGTTCTCTCTACTATTAGCTGGAAACTGTTGAGCAGGGATACCAGTATAACAGTCAACTGATGCAACATTCTGTGTCATGCCAAAATGAACGGCAGGAGCTGCTTGCCTAGATTTCGCCAGGGAAGACTGCCCTGAAACATTGGTTGAGGAATTACCAGGAAGAGAAGTCTCAATTGCAGCGGATGGTGGAGTAACCTGCTGTTTTGGTACAGAAGCAGGCAAAGTCTGTGAACTCACATTGCTTTCGTTTTGCTTCTGTTGAGCAAGCATTCTAGACTGTACGAATTGTGTCATCATATTAACATTAACAGGATTTGACAAATCTATGTTATGCTGAAAGGCCAAAGCCTGAATTTGTGCAGCCATTGTAGCTTGGCTGTTTGCCATCTTTTGAATGGATGGTTGAGCCAGATGTGTTTGTAAGGGCCTCGAAACATTTCCATGAAGTAATTGTGGCATAGGCTGCATGGGAGGCTTCATATCATTCCTCTGTTCAATGACTATATGTTGAACTTGATCTGCTTGTTTTTCAGATTGAGCAAGACGTTCTAGGGGCTTCTTTGATGATGTGGACTGTGGGTGGTTTGTAGCCTGAATAAACTCTTGCATCTTTAAATTTCCTATATTTGGGTCTTGATCCTTGGCAGGTGGTGGGGGCCCTAACATACCTGTTTTTATTCCTTGTTGGGATTGCGGCCCCATGGCAGATTTTTGCTGGGTTGCCTGAAAAGCATACTGAAGGTATGCTTGATGTAGAGGATTGTGCATTGGATGCTCAATTCCCTGTCCCCTACTTTGACCCTCATCCCGAGAAAAGGCACCACTGCTTTGTTGAGCCAACTCAATGAACTTCCTAGACGGGTGAGACATCTGAGCGGCTACAGAAGGTGAAGCAAAATTGCTCTCACCCAAGGCTCCTTGGAGACCACCAGCTTGGAATGCTAGAATGGACTCATTACCTTCAGGTTTTCTTAAAAACTGTTTTTGCAAAGACTGAAAGTATTAACATGTGATGACTAAAGGCATTGTTGCATGAATAACTCATCCATAATACATAACATAAGAAACAATGCAGGAATTGCTTCAATAAAGATGAAAACATACATGTATAAATGCAGTTACAGAATGATTCCTATATCTCCATACAAGTGAAGCACACACACAAAAAAACTAGATACAATCTAAATAATTATCAGTGGAAACATCCAGATGTCCTTTTGTCAACTTATATACTGGATTACTTAGTGTCTGAAAAGAAACCATGGTTCCAATATGATACAGAATAGTTTGAGCAAACTTCAGTTCAAAGCTAGAAACTGCCAAAAGAGACCATGATAATCTCATTAAAACCTAGTGCTAGAGACTTAAAAGATGTGGACAGATATTGCCATTTGATATTAGATGTATCTTGCAAGAGTATCTAAATATCACAGCAACAAAAAAATATATATATATCATCTGCTAAATCTGGTTTAGCAACAGAAATTACTAGTACAGAGAACAAAAGCTATCTTCAACACTTATTCTGACAAACAATTTTGCAAAAAATCACAATGAAGGTGACTACTGGATCCCTGAGCAGATATGAACAAAAAAACTAAAAACAACACACCAACTTAAGGCACAATTTCACTAAGCTTTCATATCAAATAATCAACATATTCCCAAAAATGCACTCTTTTGGATTGTGCACACATAATTGTAAAAAGGAAAATAACAAGAAACAAAAGTAGAAAAACTATAAATACTGACAATAGACTTTTGCCCCAATAATAGGCAAGCAGGGGTTCAGACAGGACAGTTCATGAAGCTGGCACCAAAATCGTAGGAGAAAAAAGAGCATATGTAGAGTGATAGATTGTTTTAAACAGCTCAAATAATTAAGTTTTACCCACTCATCTATGTAAAGATGTGCCAAGTTGGACCAATGAGGTGTCAAAATGATTGTTTAAGAACATAAATATTATAATTGGACCATTAGCTCCATAAAAGGGTATGTAATAGATTTTGCATTGAACATTTAAGCATAGTAAACTACATTTTAGAGAGAGAATATACAACGGTTAAAATGAATAAATACTGCACACCAGGACTCGAAATCAGTGTCAATGATTAATGTAAGTGAACAAACAAAAGTAACCAGCTGAAAAAGACAAGATTTAGCACTCACAGGCCACAATGCAGCAAAATAAATTTCAAAACTTTAGCTGTTCAATTCATTTAAGTGATCGAATTCAATTTCAAAACTGTGTCATCCATTAGGAGAAATCGGACCCTCACCTGTCTTGGCTGCTGCTGTTGCGGAATGGAATCAAATCCCAACCGCGGTGTAGAAACAGCCGAAGAAGAAGATGATGGCGATGCGGATGAACACGATGGCCCAATAGCCGCCGGATTCCGTCCATTTCCGGGAGCTCCGCCACCAACTCCCTGTTGGTTCCCCCCACCCGATTGCATACAAAAAATACTTTATTTGCACAGAAATCGAAACAGTACTCGAACTATCAAATCCCTTCAAAATCAAGCGGATTTACAAAATCTCTGCCGTTTAAAGACCCTCGGCAGTCCGATCCCGTCGTTCAAATAACATCTCGATTATTTCCTCTATATATACGTACGTAATCACCGTTCCTCTGGGCAAATATGCGAATTTTTGGCTGCAGTAAGAGGATAGTAATTTTGGCGCCAACATGTGGGTCCAATGAGAGATCGATCTTGCAGTCGGCGAGACTCCGAAGGTGCCGGAATCGTCCGATGCGTCTTCTCTCTCACATACACACACAGTTACTCTCTCTCTATCTGGATTTCACACAATCACCATTTCTCAGTTAAAAGGCCAAACCCTAAGCTGTACATTTTATCATTTTACTCGTTATTTCTTATTTCAGTGAACGACCCATTTCCAACCCTTTATTTATATATTTTTTAACTATATTTTACTATTTTAGGTTTCAAATATTTCTATAAATTAATAAACAAAAATCAAAATATATTTGTCCATAAATAGACATAATTATTTAAAATGCACAATATTCGTATATATTTTTTTTGAGAAATGATTAGGTGAGGGAATGACTTGGCATAATCTTGCTGAAAAAATCAAATAATTTCTTTATTTTCTCTATTTCCTCCCACTTTTACATTTTTTAAACCAATGAAGTCATTCCCTCACCAAATTCCGTCTCTCTATCACTCCTCATATTTTTTATAAATTTATAAAATAAATAATTTTGAAATGATATTTGATTTGTTTTACTAAATCTATATATATTATTTTGTAAATTTTAAAATAATTAAAAGTTATTATAAAAAATCTAAAAATCTTACCCAAATTTTAAATGGGTTAATATGGAGTGTTCTAAACATTATTTTCTTTTTCTCTAATTTTAATACATTAAAATTAATTTCTCTATAAATTTCATAGACCATAGCTAAAAAAAATAATTAACAAAAAAAAAAACTTTGAAGAGAAATAATCCTCCTAATCTATTTAGTTGGAACATTAGGGATTCTCATTATTTGGTCAATAATTTGTCAAATGAATAAGGGAGTGTACAATATGGTTCATAATTTCAATATCAATCATTATACAAAATTATTTGATGTTATTAATATTAATTGTGTTTACATTATTATTTGTCATGTATTTTTCTTGAAATGTCTTTTCATACCATAAATGAATCATATAAATAAATGGATTAAAACTATTGAAACTGAAACAAAATCGGTCAAATTAAATCAAATATTAAACTGAATCGTACAAAAAGAAAATCAAATAATAAATTGAATTGCACAAATCGAATTTATTGTGGTTTCTTTTGTGGAACTGATCTCAACGATTTGGTTGATTGATTTTGATCGTTCAAATCGATCAAATTTAAAATAAAAATAAAGGTTATACAAGATAAGAAAAAATATGTGTATTAAAATCAATGAAAGTCATGTTTTATAATTGTCATGAAAAAATTTTGAAATGTCATCATTAATATAAAGACTTCTTAATACATTAACAAGAATATTAACTATTATATGTACTAGACAACTTGGTTTCAATGTTGAGTAAAAAAGAAAATATTTGTACAGTAAAATTTTGGTGTGCAACTTTTTTTTTTTAATATAGTGAATGTAATTCATGATATTGTTGTCACGATATTTTCTATAAATATATATATATATATATAATAATGTTTAATTTAAATTGTTTGATTTGTCGAGTTTATGATTAATTTTGATATATATATATATATATATGAAAATAAATGAATATTTGAGTACGTGGGTTGACCAACTCACACACTTAAAAGGATTAAATATAAAATTAAAAATATTATATATATTTTAAACTTATCTCTAACAAAAACAAGTTTTTATATTTTAAACTCATTTATCTTCCTTGTAAAAACAAGTGTTAGGCTAGGGAAGAGAGATTTTTTTTGTTGGCTGATTTATGTTTTAGCTTACAAAATTTTTTTCTGTAATATTTTAGGGTCCATGACCGAAATTTTTAATGGGCTCAATTTTAGTAATCTAAATTATTTTTGCAATTTTATTTTGTATCATAATGGGAGTTGTTATTTGTTATGTGATGGTTTTATTGAAGAATATGAAAATAAACAAATTAAAGTAACAAAATTTGTGTGGATATATAGACTTTTGGATGTTTGGTACGTGAGTAATGAGAAATGGAATAAATTGAGTTATTTAATTGATGAGTTTCATTCCAACAATGATTTGATTATCTGATATTTAGAAATCATTCATTCCTTTCTAAATTGGGAGATTTAGAAAGGAATGAGTGTGATCTACTATCTCTTTCAGGATGTTCACTCTTTTATCTTTTCTCTCATAATTATAATTATAATTCTAATATTATATATTTTATTCTTTTATAATCATATTAGACGATTCTTTTATAATTATAATAATAATAATTTTTTAATTAATTTATTTAATAAAATTATTTAAATAATATTAAGAAATTATTTAAAATAAAATATAATTAATAAAACAAAAATTTAATAAAAACTAATAATAATATAATCATTTTTATATGATTAATTTTAAATATTATATATTAATAATAATATTATAATAAATTAATTAAAATATAAAAACATAAAAATAAAATAACAATTATATATATATATATATAAAAAAATATTAGAAAAATAAAATATGAAATATTTTAATAAAAAAATATTATTAAAAAATTATACCATGTTATAATATATGTTATTAAGTAAATGTTATATTTAATTTGATTAATTATTAATAATATAATATTTTAAAAACTTTTTCTTATAGTATTTAAGTTTAATAGATTTTTTTTATTTATAATTAGAAAAAAATTGAAACATTCAACAATTTTTATATGTATTTTAATATATATATATATATATATATATATATAATTAATATGATAAGATATTAGATGCTTGGTTTAAAGGAATGAGAATAAGAATGAGATTGATAAATGTGAAATATAAATGAGTATTAAAAGAAATTGTTGTCATATTTGAATACATGTTAAATTTTTTTAAGCAAATTGTTGAACAGATTGTTGATAAAGAGTACATAAATAATAATGCAGAAATGATTATTTATATTTTTGTGTCTCACTTATAAATAATAAATATTAAATCAAGTAATATAATATAAACACACAAATTTTAGCACGAAAAAACATTTCAACAAGAGTAAAAACGAGATCTTTTAAGTCGCTTAAATTATTAACTATATTACTTAAATTGGGTTATACAATGTATTTACAAATTCAAGTTTCAATCTAACAAATTATATAAACCTTCAAAAAAAAAAAAATATAAAAAAAATATTATCATTAAAAATGATAAATACATATAGAAAGTATATTCACCAATAATAAAAATATATAAATTAATATAGGTGTCTAAAAAGTAAAGATAAATTAGTTTTTTCCTCACAGTTGTTTTGTTCTTCTTTGTTCTATCTTGTTTTCAACAAACCCCCTTCGGACTAGGGCTGCTCGACTCGATTTAATATTTATTAGCTTGACTTGAACTCGAACTCGAACGAGTTTATAAATTTGAGCTCGCACTCGACTCGAAATGTTTGAACAAAAATTAAATTTTCAAACTCTAGCTCGAGCTCGAACTCGAACTCGAATCAAATTTATTTGTAAAATTAAAATATCAAATTTTCATACATATTAAACATTTAAAACATGATATTTCAAAACAATCATAACTATTCAAAATTCTAAAACATGATAATCCAAAACATTAAATTATCATTACTAATCAAAATTCTAAAACATAAAATTCAAAAATTAAAGTACAAACATTCAATATTTTAATATTTTTTAACTCATATTCTTCAATCATAAAACACGTACAACTACCAACTACCAATTACCAACTACCAACTACCTGTATTCAATAATATGAAATGTTTAATCTTAAAAATAATTAATATAAAAAATAAATGTTAAAACAAATAACCAAAATTTAACTTATTTTAAGAGGTAGATACAGACAACAAAATTTCTTGGTATGTTATGTAACATAAGAATTTAATAATGAAAACTTACTTTAGTCTTCTTTTTCATTCCATTTATATGTCGAAGCCAATCATTCCCCAAAGTAGAGTTTGCATTGTATTCGTAGATAGTGATGAATATTATCATGACTCCATTATTTTTTTCTCTAAACAAATTATATATAATATATATATCTTTTTTTCTCTCTATATTATATATAATAAATATATTAACTTTTTTTCCTTTAAATATTATATATATATTAAATATATTAACTTTTTTTTCTTTAAATATTATATATATTATACCTTTATTATATAAAATATATACTAATTGTTATATCCATAATATTTATTTTTATTATATATAATATATTAATTTTTTTTTTTATCTCTTTCAATATTATATAATATAAATTTATTATATATAATATATTAACCATTTTTATTTCTTTCTATACTAAACTAATTATTATATCTTTAATATTACTTTTATTATATATCACTAATAGAAAAAGAGGTATCAGTAAGGTGAAAACCGTTACTAAAAGCATCAAAAGCCGTTACTGATAACTATCTGTAACGACGAATAAAACTGTTACCATTCGTTACAAAAACGACCATTACTGAAACTTCTCAGACATCAGTAATGACTTTCGAAAACCGTTACTGAAAGTCCTTGGACAATAGTAACGGTTCTAGCCGAGGTAAAAACCGTTACTATTGTTGAATGAATTTCAGTAACGACTTTCGAAAACCGTTACTGAAAGTCCTTGGATAATAGTAACGGTTCTAGATGAGGTAAAACTGTTGCTATTGTCCAAGGACTTTCCGTAACGGTTTTCGAAAGCCGTTACTGATGCCTAAGAAGTTTCAGTAACGGTTTCTTATTTGTTAAACCGTTACCGATAAACTTATAGTAACGGTTTTTCCACTAGTGTATAATATTAACCATTTTTTTATTTCTTTCAATATTATATATAATATTACTTTTATTATATATTATTTATCCTTTTTTTATCATCAATTAGTGTTATTCTATATATTCATCCAACCTATGTATAGAATACATGAAAAAAAGTTATATAAGCATAAATTTCTTTTAATACATATAAAAAGGATAAACAAGACTTACCTTACCAATGAGTTAACCAATAAAATATTTTTTTTCCTTTTTTTGTTGCAGCATTTTCTTAAAGTAAAAATAAATCACAGTTAAATAAAAATAAACAATAGTTATTATAAAAGTGAAAATAAATTTTAATTACATGTATGTACTGTAAACCTCTTCTGAATGATATTGATGTTAAGACTAAAAAAGAAGAAAATAAATAGATGAAGAGTGAAAAAATTATGAAGATTAAAGAAAAAGAGATTAAGAGCTAAAGAAATGGTGTAGAATGAATGAAGAAAAGATGAAGAGTGAAAGAAATGGTGAAGAGTGAGTAAAAGAAATGGTGAAGAAAGAAGAGAAAATAAAGGAAGAATGAAAGAATTAAAGAAGAAGCACGTAAATTAGATTAGATGAACGAAGAGTAGGTTAGATGAAGAGTCACATATATATGTTAGGAATTAGGATTTTACTTTATGAATTGTGGACCTTCATATGGGTTTTGAAGAGAAAGAGAGGGAAAAATATATTATTTAAATTTTGAGTTTTAATATTAAATAAATAAAAAATATATATTATATATTATGAGGCTCGAAAAGCTCGATAAGCCATCGAGCAAGCACTATATGAGCTCGAGCTCGACTCGAATATTAAACGAGCCGGCTCGAGCTCGGCTCGAACTCGGTCAAAGTCAAGTTCAAACCGAGCTTTGACCGAGCGACTCACGAGTAGCTTGACTCATTTGCAGCCCTACCTCCGACTCATATGGTGGAATCAAATAGACCCGCTCTTTGTCGAAAAAGTTTTCCACTCGACAAAATCTAATTCAATTTTTCTAATCCAATCTTACTAGTGTACACTTTTGTCAAATACAATTATTTTGTTTCCAACATTTCTCAAATCCAGTGGTATCTTACTTATATTTCTTTTGATTGAACACACAGGCCTTGCAACTGAGTCAAGATTCATTTTCACGTAGCTTCAGCAGTCAAATATGTCACATGTGTTTGCGTTATGACCCACTTCATCATGTAATGGAGCAATTGGCAAAACCAGGCATTCGAAATTAAGCTTATTGTTGTGGAGGCTGACAGTAAACATGTAGAAGGTATCATAATATTGAGAGACGTATTCATATATTTTTTGTAATTAAAAGAGAATTAACATGACACCCACAACCATAATCCTCCGCTTAAACTCAAAGCACTTTTAAATGAAATCAAACCCATGACATTTTGGTATCTTAAACCGACTCTTACCACTGGCCTACTTTGATACAGTCGACGTATTCAGATTTATACTTGTCTAGTTGGATCAGCATCGGGTAAAATATTTGAAAACATATTGATGTTGGTGTATCTTGTGACGGAAGGAGAAGAAGATGTTTCCGTCCCTCTTATGGAAGATTTGTTATTAAATATTAAAATTTTCTTATTTATCAATATAATTTTGCCTCATGCTTTTTAGGCCTCTCTGTTAGGCTTGATCTTTTTAACCCATATCTGTTTTTATCTTTTCATCCCCTTCCCTCATGTTTAAATGTTCTGCAACCATTTCAATGCTATATCTGGTGGAAATAATTGGAGGTCATTTCTGTACTTTTCATATTATAAATGGTCTCAAAGAAGCACCAAGTTTCATTCAATGAAAATTTGGGAAGACATTATTCTTTTGCATGATTTATTTGCATGATTTATGTTTTAGTCTACCCCAAATTTTGGGTTCTAGAAGTGGGAATGGGAACAATAAGTATTTTTGTAATTTATTGTGTCATAATGAGAGTTATGTTTTATTGTAGAATATGAAAATAAATAAACTAAAGTAACAAAAATTCGCCTGGCTCTTTAAAGTGATGGACCTTTTAACATTTTTAAAATCTCTACAATTCATGCCTGACGAAAATTTTGCTTTTTTCAACATTTTCTAGTTAACCCATGAATATCTTTTCAAGAATGTTTAGAGTTCTACAAGAATTGGTTAACCATGGAATTGATTTTTTTAAGCATGTATTTTGAGAATTTATTCATTAGGTAAGGATATCAAATTTAATTAGTTTTCCTTTATAACTTGTGAAAGGGTTTTTCTGTCTATATGTTAATACGGATTTTGTAGTTTTTTAAATAAATTGTTGAACATATCTTCAATGTTTCAATTAAAAAAATACATAACTATGTGTTATTGATGATTTTCTTCTCATTTGATTAGATTTTTGTTTAACTTTTGCAACATGGTTGAATTGTAGTAGAGGTCGGCAGTGGGTCGAGCTAGTCCGGCCCGGCCCGGCACGTCCACAACCCATTTTTGGCCCGGCACGTCCACAACCCATTTTGGCCCGACACGTAGAGTTTTGACGGGTTACGGGTCAGCATGATAACATATCATGGGTTGGGTTGGGCTGGGTTTGATTTTTTAGCCCATAGGCTCGGCCCGGTCCGACCCGCTAATAGCCCATGGCACGGCCCGACCCACAATCTGGCACGACCAGAACCACAGCCCGACACGGCACGTTAGTAAATATAAAGACAAAAAACGGTAACATTTATAGAAGAAGACAAAAAACGGCCACATTTCTACAGACTCTGTAAATTGAATATTTCTCTTCATTTTCAAATCACCTATTCTTCTCTCTCTTAATTATCTTTTCTCAACGGCTCAACCTCATTAATTGATATTCTCTCTCAAGTTTTAACATTTAATTATCATTTCTCATTTAATATACGTTTTTTTTATACTAATCACAAATTTCGGAAGTTCTTTTTCTAGTGATGCAACAGGTGCACGACAAGAAGATATGTCATTGAAGATGTCTCACCATTTCATCATCAAGAGGATGAAGATGATGAACTCCAAGCCGATGATGAAACCCAAGAACAAGTTCCAAATATGGTTGCGCCTTCAGTTGATCAACATGATCAGGTAACACTAACACTAAGAGACGTCGAACTAGTGAGGTATGTAATCATTTTGATATATTAGAATCAGGCACTATAACTAAGTGTAAAACATGTTCACAAATTTATTCTTGTAAAAATTCTAGTGGTACAAGACATTTAAAAAGACATATATTAACACATGCAACTCTTGAAACTACTCAAACTCAACTAATTAATGCAACCATTTTTTTTTAAATTTGATGCTGAAATTGCTAAATATGAACAAACTAGGTTGATTATAACAAATGAATATCCATTTTCCATGTTAGAATCAAAAAAATTTCTTAGGGAATATGTTTAATGAAGAAAAAACTAAATTAATGGAATATATTTTATCTCATAAAATAAATTTTTCAATAACTAGTGATATTTGAGATACTTGTTTAGGAGATCATTATTTGTGTATAACTACTCATTTTGTAAATAATTCACATATTTGTAAACGAATAATATATTTTAGAAAATTTAACACTTTACATACCGACACTAATATAGCTTCTATAATAGATGAATGTTTAAAAGAATATAATTTTACAAATAGATTAATTTCAATAAGTTTTGACAATGCAAGTAATAATAATAATGCTATTTTTAGAGAGAATGTTAGAACTAGTTTTAGATGTTTCTTTATTTCACGTTAAATGTATGTTTCATATAATAAATCTTATTGTTCAAGATGATTAAAGTGTTTTCAACCTATTATTCAAAAAATGAAAGATATAGTATATGTTTTACGTTCTTCCACACAAAATTATAATAAATATAAAATAATTTGTTGCCAATTAAATGTAAACCCATTAAGAATTCCAAACATTTGTATTACAAGATGGAATTCAACCTATATAACATTAAATAAATGTGTTAGATTAAGAAGACCATTAAAGATTTATGTTGATCAATATTGTTATTCTCTGATTTTATAGTAGAAGATTTTGAATTTGATTTAACTGATAAATTTTTTAAATTTGTAAAGTTTTTTTCGATACAACTATTATTTTATCAACTATTTATACACCTACATGTCATAAAGCTTTTCGAACTATAATCGGAATGGAAATTCATGTTCAAAAATATAAAAGTGATCCACTTTTTAATGAGTTTATCCCTCACATGGAATTAAAGTTCTTAAAACACTTTGCGAATATTCCGCTATTATATTGTATAGCTTCTGTTTTAGATCCTAAATCTAAAATATATGTAGTAGCATTTTGCTTAGATAACCACTATGTAAAATTATTACATCAGATCCAAATTTAATTACTAAAGATAAATATAAACAATATTTAAATCCACAATTATGTACTCGTAATAAAATAAAAGAAATAAATGAACTTATTAAAAATTTATATAATAAATATGAAACAAAATATTTTCCATTACTTAGCCAACAAACTCAACAATCCAAAACTCAAAATTTTCAAAATGAGGATGACAACCCTTTAAACATGTTTTTTTTATATAGACATTCTCATGCTAGTAGTAGTAGCTACGGTGTTTCGTCAGATTCTTTTGACGAAATCGCCGCTTATAATAATATTTTTAATGAGGATCCAATGTCTAATATTGATCTTCTAAAATGGTGGGGAGACAAAACAAATACACTTCCAGTTTTATAATTAGTAGTTCGGGATATTTTCACCCCTCCTTTATATACTATTCCTTCAAAACAAACATTCTCTAGTTCCAAGAGATTGCTGAGTCCGAAGAGGACGAATATGAAAGAGTCGAATGTACAAATGTGTATTCTTTTGAAGGATTGGTTCGATGCGAAGATTAATGAACAATATCAAGGTTGTATGCGAGAAACTGAAGACACATCTGATACCGATTCCGACGAAGGTGTAGGAGACAACTGATTATAGAACATTTCAGATTTAATCTAAGGTAAGTTAGAACTACGTGAGGATCTGATTTATACAAATTTGAGGTATGCAAATTTGTAAGATACATAGGCAACTCAAAAGGGTGTGACCCCATATTTTTTAAAATTATTTTTTGAGAAGGCTAACAAGGTTGTTATACGGTCCGGTCTAACTCGTCGGTACGGCACAACACGGAATGGCTCGGCACGGGAAGCACGGCACAGTACAACACGACACGACACGACTCGGCACGGGAAGCACAACACGGCTCGACACGACATGGGCCAACAAGCCAGACTGGGCTGAGATATTTTACTGTTAGATAAGACACTATGACGACACAATTAACATGAGGCACAACACAACAAGACACGTATCACAGTTTGGCACGACAGGCCCGGTCCGGACCGGGCCAGCCCGATGTCGACCTCTAGATTGTAGTTACTAAAATCATCTTAAAAGTAGGTAAATTAATTATTTTTATTTTTATTTTTTTTGTTTAGAAAGTCATGACCCAATTGGGAAATTTGATGAAATGACCCTGATAAGACCCCTAATTCTAAAAAAGGCCGACACTTGATAAACCTTGCAAAAAGGGCCTTTTCACATTGCAAAATGCCTATCTTGCCCCCAAAACGTCCACTTACCGCTCAAAGACGCTAAATAACACTCTCGCATTTTCATTTAAAACGCCTTTATGAGCTCACGCGTTTTAGATGAAACTCGTGAGTGTTATTTCACGTTAATGAAAAGACGCAATTTACAACTATCGTATTTTATTGTAAAACGCGTTTATGAACAATAAAATGCAATAGTTGTAAATCGCGTCTTTCAACATATATATACTTATTTTGCCCCTCATTTTAAAAAAAATCTTTCCATTCACGACTCTTGACTTTCTATTTACGACTCTCGACTCTCTCGACTTTCCATTCACGACTCTCCAACTTCCAACTTCGTTCAAATAAGTTCAACATCATCATCGATCAACTTTCATTATCGTTCGTCCTCCGTCTCTTCGTTCATATATTCAGGTGAGTTTATGGTTTAGGTTTAATCTGTAATGTTCTTATTATTCTGCCGTTTATATTGATGGATATTGATGTATAATCCTTAACTTTTAGGGTTTATGTAGCTTTTAGGGTTTATGTAGCTTTTAGTGTATATGTTGTTGCTTATCCATTGTTCTTCACTTATGAGTATTATATTAGTGTTCTTATTATGCATGCATAGTTTAGGGTTTATAATAACCGCGAATTGCTATTTCACGAGCATTATACCTATATGTATTGTACGTTTGTACTTTATTTGAATTGTTTGTTAATGTTTTATCAAATTTCCTCGTTTCTTTGATGTTACTTACTTGAGTTGTTATGTTCTATAGTTTAAGTAATTATAATGTTCTGGAGTTGCTTACTTCAATGTTTTTTTAGATGGAGTCCACCATAATTCCTGAGTTTGCTGGTAGGGTCTCATGGAAAACCAATATCTCAAACATTGCCACCAAGTTTGCTGCAATGGATCTAATGGAAAGGGTAGAGCAAACCCAATTCCAATTTTTATTCAAAAGATTCACGTTACTACGGTTCTTAGGAACGATAATCATCAAATGCTCCTTAAGAAGAGCAACTCAAATTCTATGGAGATGAAGTTCCTTGTGAAAGGAGAGGAGTTGTGCTTCGGGATAAAGGAGTTTTCAATGGTCACAGACCTCAATTTTGTGAGATTTCTATGGTAGAAACCATTTTTAATCAAGTTGAAGGATATCCACCTTTGGTTATCAAATATTTTAAAAGTAATATGATTGTTCAAACAACAAACCTTCACTCAAAATTTGTGTCCTGCTCTGATAAGGAAGATGCATGGAAATTGGGACTGGTATACTTGATTTGCCATTATCTCTTCGCCCTTGACCCAAAGAGAATAATAAATATCAAACTCCTCAGCATGGTCGAGGACATCGATACTTTCCTCCAATTTCCATGGGGAAAGTTGTCCTTTAGAGCAACTCTGAAGGGTTTGAACAGGGACCTGGAACACTACATGTCGCTATATCTAGGGGTGTTCATCGGTTCGGTTTTCGGGTTATTTGAGTTCCTCATTTCAGTTTATTCAATTTTTTGCTAATTCGAAAACCGAACCGAATTCGAATAAATTCTAATTAAACCAAATTCGATATTCGGTTCGAATAATGAATCATTCGAATTCAATTTTTATTTTATTTTTTGGAATAAATGAGAACTAACATAACTCAAAATAAATTGCACTAGCTAAGTATTGAACCCAGGTCTGTACCATGGCAAAGTACTATTCTACCACTAGACCACGTGTGTTTTTATTTCTTTTTTCTTTTATTATTAAATCTGCATTATTTTGAACTTTTTTTAAGCTAAGTTCGGAAGAATAAATAATAAAAAATGAATTCAGTTTTCGGTTTGGTTTTCGAGTTGAAACCCAAACTCGAAAACCAATTCAAAAAACTTATTTGAATTCGAATTGGTTTGATATTCGATTCGAAAACCAAAAATGAAATTTGAATTCGGTTTATTCGAATTCGGTCGGATATTTAGTTCAGACCAAATATTGAACACCCCTAGCTATTTTAGAGAAGAAGAAAGTCATGGGGAAGAAGAACAAAGACAAGAATGTCTATATTTCTTATACCGTATATGGGTTCGCACTAGTATTACAAGTGTGGACCTATGAGGTTATCAAAAAGTTTATCCCCAAACTTGCAAGGAATACGATGCTTGAAGCGCATGAGCCTGTCTGCCCAAGGATAATACATTACAAATCTAGTAAGAAGAGCACCGCCTCTGATCTTTACACTTCCATACAAGGCAAGATTGTCAAGAATATGGAATTGTCTGAAGAGGTGAAGATCTTATATGCCGGAGAGGAATTTGAAGATATGGGAGGTAGTTTTTATGATTGCTTATTTGAACTTGATTGCAAAAGGAGGAAATTTAGAGATATTGAAGATGTAGTTCCTCCCAAACCTTACATGAGGAAGAAAAGACAAATTACTCACCCCAACACCTCTCATTTTGTTCTTGCTAAACCTTCAACGAGGAGAAGAACTCGCATCCCTACCCCTAGCCCTAACAACTCTATTACTGTCGAGAGCGCCACCAGGACTCAAGAAGATGATGACGCCTCTCAAAGGACTCTAGAATTAATAAATCCCCATGATGATGATATCCCTCAAATGACTCCAACAACAATAACTCCCCATGATAGATGTAGATTGGATCAACTGATAAAATAGCTAAATGAACTAAAAATTGAAATGAGAACTAAAATAAATCTTATAAAAGAGATGTTAAACCAATTACAAGAACAATTTGGCATATTATCAGCCACGATAGGGAAGGAACAAAGTAGGAGAATATTGAATTAGGAATATGTGGATGTTCTTGTGGAGAAAAAGAAGGTGAATGAGGAAGATTTGAAGGAGATGAATGAGGAATATTTGGAAGAGGTGAATGAGGAAAATTTGGAGAAGGTGAATGTGTTCATTGAGGATCTGGTGAATGAGAATATAGAGGTATGTCTAATTCAAGCATTTGGTCTAATTCAAGAATTTTTTATAATTCATGCATTTTGTTTAATTCAAGCATTTGGTCTTTTTTTAGGATGTGGTGGATAAACTGAATGATAAAGACAAGGATGGGCTTGTGGAGCTGAAGGATGAGGATGTGGTGAATGAGAAGAAGAATGACGATGTGGTGGAGAATGAGGATGTGCTGAAGATTGATGATGTGGTGGAGAATGAGGATGGGGTGGTGGAGAAGAAGGAAGACAAGCTGAAGAAAGATGTATGTATAATTCGAGCATTTTATCTAATTCAGGCATCTGGTCTAATTCAAGCATTTGGTCTAATTCAAGTATTTAGTGTAATTCAAGTGTTAAGATTGGTGTTAATAATAGAGACTGGGGTCTGACTATTGTGAACAATTTACAATAAACGATTCGATAATAATCTTGTGAGGGATTAGTATTTGTTTATATTCTTCGCAAATCTTCACAAACTCTTGAAATAGATTCAAGTGCGAAAATGTTTGTTGGATTTGAAGCTTTAGTCAAATGAATACAAATTGTAGAAAGTAAAGAAAAAAGGGAGTTTTATGGATTTTCGGAGATAAAACTCCTACGTCACCCCTTCTTACACAGCTGGAAGGATATCCACTAAGAATTTAATTACAATACAACTCACTAAACTAGCTAACTCTCTGTTAAACAGAACACCCTCTATTCAACTTAAAACACTAAGGTTTCTCACATAAAAGACAATATGCAATTACATCATGATCACAACTAGACAGTGAGAGATTTTTGATTTTGCTTGAGAGACTTTCTTGAAGAGAATGTGTAAATCAGAGTAAAAGTGATTCGACCATTGTCCTTGGGATTCTATTTATGATTGAAGTGCACCAACAATCGAATATTCTTCATGGACATGTGGCATGTGTCCGTTGGACGGTCGCCTATATTACGAGAGTACAACAGACTCTGAGTACTTGGATCGTGGCCGTACCGAACAGGTAGTGCGCCGAATATCCTGTGATCTTGTCTTGTATTATGAATGCAATTAAGAGATATCTACGTACGTGACATTCATTCATTTGATAGAATCAGCTAGCTTGTCAGACAACTGAAGGCAGGAACAACTGACAACTAAGTGAACGTGGTTAGACGGATGCTTCCTTCAGACGGATGCCAAAGCAAGACATCAAACGTTCTTCTTTAGACTACGTCTAAAGGAGTTAGACTTCCTCGTTTAACTATGTTTCCCTTTAGACCGCGCTCAAAGGAGTTAGACTTCCTTCTCTAACTACGTTTCCCTTTAGACCGCGTCTAAAGGAGTTAGACTTCCTCGTCTAACTATATTTTCCTTTAGACCGTGATAGGATCAGTGTGATCAATAGAGAACGGGGTCTGGCTATTAATAACAACTTACGATAGACGATTTAATTATAACTCTATTATAAGTTAAAATCTGTTTATATTCTTCAAAAATCCTTTAAACTCTTGAAACGGTTTCAAGGGCGGAAGTGTTCGTCGGATTTGAAGTTTTGAACCAATGAAAGATGAATGACAGAAAGTAAAGAACTCAGAGAGTTGTTTATAGATGTTCGGAGCAAACCCTCCTACGTCACCCCTTCTTCCACAACCGGAATGATTTCACTTAACTATTTGAATCAAAATACAGTTTACTGATCTAGCTAACAATCTATTGAACAGAACAATCTCTGTTCAACTTACAATATTAAGAACATATTCTCACAGCTAGACAATGTTTTCATTCTCTCTCTTGAACTTGAATGATGTAAGAAATCGGTAAGGAAAGAGTAATTCGGTAAAATAGTAAGGTGAGCAAAGTAAATAGTGATTTAGCCGGTATCCTTGAGCATCTATTTGTAGTAGAAGGACACCAACGGTAGAATTTTCTTCATGGACACATGGTAAGCGTCCATTGGAAGGCCGCCCATAGGACAAGAGTACAACAGACTCTTAGAAAATGGATCATGGCCGTACCGCACTGGTAGTGCGCCGAATATCCTCTCGGATATTGTCTTGTACTGGACAAACTGTTGGAAAGACTCTTGCGTACGTGGCGTTCGTTCATTGGATATAATTAGTTGTCTTGTCAGACTACACAGGAGTGAGTGAAGCATAATAGTAGACAACTAGTTGATCGTGGGTAGACGTATGCTAACTTCAAATGGCTTCTGAAGCGAGGCATTAAACGTGTTCCATTAGACTACCTAGTTTAAGAGAGTTAGACGTTAACATCTAATAGCGTATTCTATTAGACCGACAAATCTAATGGAGTTAGACTGCAATGTCTAACTACGCATCCCTTCAGACTTGTCTGAAGGAGTTAGACGTCAACCTCTAACTACGTACCCATTAGACTACCACGTCTAATAGAGTTAAACCTCAACGTTTAACTACGTATCTGTTAGACTGCAACGTCTAACTACGCATCACTTCAGACTTGTCTAAAGGAGTTAAATGCCAACATCTAACTACCTTACCCATTAGACTACCACGTGTAATGGAGTTAGACCTCAACGTCTAACTACATATCTGTTAGAATGCAACGTCTAATTACGCATCACTTTAGATTTGTCTGAAGAAGTTAGACGTCAATATCTAACTACGTTACCCATTAGACTACCACGTCTAATGGAGTTAGACCTCAACGTCTAACTACGTATCTGTTAGACATTAACATCTAACTGCGTATCTGTTAGACCTCAACGTCTAACTACGTATCTGTTAGATCTCAACGTCTAACTACGTATCTGTTAGACCTCAACGTCTAACTACATATCTGTTAGACCTCAACGTCTAACTACGTATCTGTTAGACCTCAACGTCTAACTACGTATCTGTTAGAACTCAACGTCTAACTACGTATCTGTTAAACCTCAACGTTTAACTACCTATCTGTTAGACATCAACTTCTAACTACGTATCTGTTAGACTACAACGTCTAACTACGCATCACTTCAGACTTGTCTGAAGGAGTTAAACGCCAACGTCTAACTACCTTACCCATTAGACTACCACGTGTAATGAAGTTAGACATCAACGTCTAACTACGTATCTGTTAGAATGAAACGTCTAACTACACATCACTTTAGACTTGTCTGAAGAAGTTAGACGCCAACGTCTAACTACGTTACCCATTAGACTACCACGTCTAATGGAGTTAGACCTCAACGTCTAACCACGTATCTGTTAAACATTAACATTTAACTACGTATCTGTTAGACCTCAACGTCTAACTACGTATATGTTAGATCTCAGCGTCTAACTACGTATCTATTAGACCTCAACGTCTAACTACATATCTGTTAGACCTCAACGTCTAACTACGTATCTATTAGACATCAACGTCTAACTACGTATGTATTAGACCTCAACGTCTAACTACGTATCTGTTAAACCTCGACGTCTAACTACCTATCTGTTAGACATCAACGTCTAACTACATATCTGTTAGACTGCAACGTCGAACTACGTATCACTTCAGACTTGTCTAAAGGAGTTAGACGCCAACGTCTAACTACGTTACCCATTAGACTATCACGCTTAATGGAGTTAGACCTCAATGTCTAACTACGTATCTGTTAGACTGTAACGTCTAACTACGCATCACTTTAGACTTGTTTAAAGGAGTTAAACACCAACGTATAACTATGTAACACATATAATTAGCCTACTTAGACCACGTCTAAATTAGCCGAGTTTGATGCACCTGCATAGAAACAATTAGACAGATTAACTTCATTCATAACTGAGTTTTAATCACAATTATGTTTTAATCACATATCATCAAAATAAAGTTGGCATAGAATAAATTTATTCTCTTAATTATTTTAATTAAAATATTTTGATCCAATAATTTCCCCCTTTTTGATGATGTTAAAACTTAAATAAAATATTAAAATGAATGGGCACAATCAATAGACATCAAAGTAGTAATGAACAAAAGATCATATATTCATTCAAAATATCTGGGGAAATAAACAACATAAGCAAAAATTTCCCCAAAACAAAAGGATTGGTCTTTTCTTATCCCTTTCTATCCTTAGTTCCCCCTAGGCCTAAGGCCACTTCTTTTACTTTCCCCTTTTAAACATCATCAGGAGAGATAGATTCCTACTAATCACTTTCGTCCAAAAGAATCTCCCGATTTCTTTTCTTGAGCTTAAGCTTTCTAACTCTAAGATCGTAGTCAATAACCTTTTGGTAGGTCAAGACTCTAGAATATTTGATGAGGATCCCAGGTCCCTAAACACTTGAGAGCAGAGTAGGAAGCAGCATGCTGAGCGGGGCAGCATACCTAGGCGTCCTCCTTTTAGGAGAGAGCATTGCCATCAAGTTTTTGAAAATGATCCTTGACCAGTTGATTGTTGTTCCCTTAAAGATATCAATCATCATCTCTAAGACCATCTTCGAGTAAGAATTTGAAAAGCCCTTGGCCAGAAGGGACTTGGAAATGATATCGTTGAGTAGGAAGAACTCAACTTTCAGAGCGGACTTCAGTCCGTGAGTTTCAACAGGAACAAGAATCCCATAACGATAGTTGTCGGAAAAGGCAAGCCTCATTTCAGATAAGACTTCCTCGGAGGATGTCGGGAACTCAAATAGTCCCTCTGTAGGAAGGTTGGAGAAATGAGCGAATGAGTCTTCAGTGAAGGAAGCAATGTGATCAAAAATCTTGGATACGGCAATCCTGTTGTCGTATAAACCTCCATACATGAAGAACTCACAAACCTCGGGTTCGTGAATAATGACAGGAGCCTTGAGAAATTTTTCAAGGCCCGAAGCTTTTAAAGATTCGAACATCGTAACCATTTCAAGAGTGATTACGATAGACACTGAATCGAAGTCTATCTGAAGAATAGATGGCGCTAAAGAACCCATTTCGATAAGTTGAAAGAGAACTTAGGGATTCAGAATATTAAGAGTCACAATAGGATTTCTTAGAGAGAGCGCGCTAAGAGAGATATTCAAACCCTTTTGAATATTACCGTTCTTTTATAGAAGAATACTAACGTATGATCATTAAGCGTAATGATTATATGAACCGTCAAAAACATAAAAACATGTTCCCAAGAGAAGCATCATTTAAGATAAGCAACATTTAAGAATAATCATGAAAGTTTGTCATTAATGCGATACGTGCAATAAAGGAACATCAGAGGTTTTAGTCATTCTTTTAACATTGAGAGACACCTGTCTTTAAGTTATTGAAGAAATGACTGTTCGATTTTTTGCGGGAATAGTACATAGACATTCAATGTAGTAGTGGACAACTGTCCCACTAGCTTGAAGATAAACAATCCAAATACACATGTAGTTAGACGTTTTAACTTACTGTCTACATTCTTTGCCTGTAAGCTGGATATGCGTCTATTAGACGTTAATAACGCATGTCTTCTAGACAACCAATAGTCTATTAGACTTCAAGCATCTAATTACGCATAAACAGCACGTGCTAGACATGTGTCTGGTTAGACGTTATAGTCTAACCGCGCTAGTCTTATAAACGTCTAAACATCTATTAGACTTCGACGTCTAACCACGTAGGTTTTAAACTAAGACATTCCAACCTAGAAACACAGACTTCTTAAGCAAGTATACGTCTAAGTATGTGTATTCCTTAGACTGCTGATCCATTAGACAGATTGAGAACTCCGTCTACACGAGTCTGTCCTGTTATATTTAAACAACATGTTCCCCCTCAATTTGTGCATGATCAAATCAGATAAATTAATAAAGATCAACAATCCCTAAAATATTTCTAAAGTAAGAAAACTTAGTCTCAGATAGTGGCTTTATGGACACGTTTTCCACTTGTTGATCTGTTGGAACATATTTAAGGCGAATATGCTTCTGGCTGACATTATCTCGGATGAAATGATGTCTGATTTCGATATGCTTTGTTCGAGAGTGCATAACTGGATTGTATGTGATATCAATTGCACTTGTGTTGTCGTAGAAAATCGGAGATTCATTTGCTTCAATCCCATAATTCCTCAGTTGATGTTGAATCCACAAGAGCTGAGAACAACAACTTCCTGCTGCAAGATATTCAGCTTCAACTGTAGACGTAGCAACCAACGTCTACTTCTTGCTGAACCAAGAGATCAAACGATCACCAAGAAACTAGCAAGTTCCACTGATGCTTTTTCGATCAATCTTGCAACCTGCATAATCTACATCTGAGAAACTCTTTAGATTGAAACGGGAATCCTTTGGATACCATAGTCCCACATTTTGAGTTCCCTTTAAATATTTCAAAATACGCTTAGCTGCAATAAAGTGAGATAGTTTAGGATTATCCTAAAATCTTCCACAAACACCAACAACAAACTGGATGGCTAGCCTGCTGGCAGTAAGATAGAGCAAATAGCCGATGAGTCCTCTATAGGTAGTGATGTGACTAGGGGTGTTCATCAGTTCGGTTTTCGTGTTATTCAAGTTCCTCGGTTCGGTTTATTCGAATTTTTATATTTTTAGCCGATTTGAAAACCGAACCGAATTCAAATAAATTTTAATTAAACCGAATCGAATTCGAATTTGATATTCGGTTCGAATTTCGAATAATTCGAATTCAAACCGAATTCGTTTTTTTATTCTTTGAAACTAGCATAACTCAAAATAAATTGCACTAGCTGAGAATTGAACCTAGATCTGTACCATGGCAGGGTAACCATTCTACCACTAGACCACTAGTGCTTTTGTTACTTTTTTTATTATTAAATCTTGAGTGCAAAATATTCTAATTTGATTATTTTGAATTTTTTTAAACTAAGTTTGGAAAAATAAATAATAAAAAAATTAATTCGGTTTTCAGTTTGGTTTTCGAGTTGAAACTCAAACTCGAAAACCAATTCGAAAACCATATTTGAATTCGAATTGGTTTGAAATTCGAATTGGTTTGAAATTCGATTCGAAAACCGAAAATGAAATTCGAATTCGGTTTATTCGAATTCGGTGAATTCGAATTCGGTGAATTCGAATTCGGTCGGATATTTGGTTCAGACCAAATATTGAACACCCTTAGATGTGACGCTTTGTCCATCTTCATCTTTGTCTAGCTTGCTAGAAGAACTCATTGGAGTGGCTGCAGCCGAACAACTCTCCATTCCAAACTTCTTTAATAGCTCATTGGTGTATTTGGTTTGGTTGATGAGGGTCCCTATTTCAAGTTGACGAACTTGAAGGCCTAGGAAGAATGTTAATTCTCCCATCATACTCATCTCAAATCTGTCCTGCATCAACTTGACAAATTTCTCACATAATTTGGGGTTAGTTGATCCAAATATAATATCATCATCATATACTTGAACTAGCAGAATGTGAGAGTCTTTAACAAATCTGAACAATGTTTTGTCAACTGAGCAAATAATGAAGTCATGATCAAACATAAACTTAGTCAAAGTATCACACCAAGCTCTTGAAGCTTGTTTCAAACCATATAAAGCTTTGTCAAGTTTAAAAAACATGATTTGGAAAAGTATGATCTATAAAACCAGGAGGTTGTTCAACATAAACATCTTCATTTAATTTTCCATTTAGAAATACACTTTTCACATCCATTTGAAAAACTTTGAAATTCTTAAAAGATGCATAAGCTAGGAAAATTCTTATTGCCTCAAGTCTGGCTACAGGAGCAAATGACTCGTCAAAGTCAATTCCTTCCTCCTATCTATAACCTTGAGCAACAAACTGGGCTTTATTTCTTACAACTAAGCTATCTTCATTAAGCTTATTTCGAAAAACCCATCTTGTTCCAATAACCGATAGATCAGTCGGCCTTGGAGTTAGATGTCACACTTTATTTCTCATAAATTGGTTTAACTCCTCTTGAATGGCATTGATCCAATCTGGATCAAGCACAGTTTCACCAATTTTCTTCGGCTCGATTTGAGAAATAAATACGGAGTTAGCCATTTCATCCAACAATTGACGTCTTATCCTATGAGGAGAGTTAGGATTACCAATTATCAATTCTGATGGATGATTTCTGTTCCATCTAAAGTTTGATCCAAGAGGATTAGACGTCGGATTAGTTGGCTCTGCGACGTCCGAACTATCAACAACCTATTGAATTGGAGTTTGGACGTCTGGCTGATTCTCAACCAGATCAGCCACTTGATTAGACAGATAAGTCCTTTGGAAAGGAGCTTCATCTTCACTATCAGATTCAATATTTTCCGCTTCTAATTTGTTAGCAAGGTCGATGTGATCAATAAAATTGTTTTTAACAGACTCATCAACAATTTGTGTTCGATTATTGTACATTCTAAAAGCCTTACTAACTGAGGAGTAACCTAACATGATTCCAACATCTACTTTAGCATCAAAAGTGGTCAAATACTCTTTCCCATTGTTATGAATAAAACACTTACACATGAATACTCGAAAGTAAGAAACTGTAGGAATTCTTCCATAAAACAGTTCATAAGGTGTTTTGTCAAAGGGTTTGTTAATTATTGACCAATTTTGTGTGTAACATGCTGTGTTTATGGATTCTTCCCTAAAACTTCTGAGGAACACCTGAGTTGTTAAGCATCAATCTCGCTTCTTCCATCAGTGTCCTTACTCTTCTCTCAGTAATATTATTTTATTGTGGAGTTCTGACACTAGACAACTCGTGTGTAATAGCAGATTCCTCAAGATAGGAAGTTAGGCATCTATTGGTGAATTCGGTTCCCCGATCACTTTTAATCTGTATAATACTTAAAGATTTTTGGTTTTGAAGTCTTCTAAGGATCTTAATCAAATTCTCAACCGTCTGATCCTTAGATTGCAAAAATACAACCCATGTAAATCATGAAAAATCATCAATAATGACTAGGGTGAATCTCATTCCTTCCAAGCTCTTTATAGGAATTGGACCAAATAGATCCATATGTAAAAGTTCCAAGCACCGGTTGGACTGAGATTTCCCTTTATTTTTGAACGATGATTTGCTCTGTTTGCCTAACTGGCAAGCAAGACAAACCTTGTCCTTTAGAAACTTCAAATTAGGTAAAACAAAAACCAAATTATGTGAGCAAATGTTGTTAATAATTTTAAAATTAAGTTGATTTAATCTCTTATGCCATAGCCAGTTTTGATCAATTTTGATAATCATGCATATGTGATTAGATATCTCATTTTCTAGTTCATTTTGTAAGAGTTTCCTACCCTACTTCCGGTCAACAGAACGTTACTCTGTTTATCCTTAACCAAACATGAATGTGTTTGAAAGTTAACAGAAAATCCATTATCACACAATTGACTGATACTTATCAGGTTATAATACAAGTTTTCAACAAGTAGCACATTGTTGATAGTTAGATAACCATGGATAATCTTACCCTTACTCATGGTCTTACCCTTGCGGTTATCCACAAAAGTGATCTTAGGACTTAAACATTCTGTTATTTCAGTCAGAAGTCGTCTATCTTCAGTCATGTGTTTGGAACATCCACTATCCAGATACCAAACTGAATCCTCTAGGCACTCAACCTACACAAAAACATATTTACAATCTTTTGGTACCCACATTCACTTGGGTCCTCGATCAATCAGTCCTTTAGGAATCCATATATGAGTTATTCTGATGGACTTCCCTTTTTGTATAGTAATAAGTGCATATGTTTTCGGCTTAGCAGACGTGTTCCTGCTAGAAGTTGTTTCCTTAACCTTAGAGGATGGTCTTTGTTTAAAACTACTTAACTTCTTGTCAGATTTTAGTTTGCTAGACTTGTTGTTTGCTTTCTTCCTAGTTTTCAGCCAGCTAACAGTCGACGGATATGAATAAGCTCATCATGTAATGTTAGATCATCGCAGCTTGGATTAGTTCTATTTTTAGTTAAACTCCCTCTAACAAAGTTTATAGGCTTAAACTTGTCTGTTGCTGAGTTTAACTTCGTACAGGATTTGTCTAAGTCATTATTGACAAATCCTAAACCAGATTTGCATCCGACAGGCCTCAACATATAAATTTGATGTCTGACAGCGTCTCCAAACTTCGTCCATGAACTGACCACATGTCAATCGTTGATTTTCAGAAAATAAAGTTTGAACTTTTTCTTTGAGCGTTTCATTCTCAAATGAGAGCTCAACTACTTTGTTTTCAGAAAATTTTGGTTCAGAAACTTGAGATGAAGAAGAGTTATTAGATTCATATTTTAATTTCATTTCATTAAATGAGTTTGATTACTTCTTGTACTCACTGACCATGTCATTGAGTGTAGCAATTCACTCATCTCTTGTAAAACCTTTTGAGGAAGAGTCGAGTACCTTTGATTTGTCATCTGCCATTAAGCATGTGACGACTTCGTTATCGCTTTCACCAGAAGAGTCCTCTGAGTCGCTATCGGCTCACTTGGACTTGTTTTCAACACTTATAAGAACCGTCTACTCTGTTCGATTCTTCTTTGTTTGATCATTACAACCATAAATTTGAATTAGCTTCTTCTAGATTTCTTTAGCGGAGGAGCATGATTTGATCTCACTAAATATATTCATGTTGATTGACTTGAGCAAGACATCTTTGGCAACATTATCCAGGTTATTCATCATCTTATCTTCAGTCGTCCAACTACATTTTGGCTTCTCAATCTTTATCGGACCAGTAGTGATGACATTTCACATGTCACAATCAAGGGCAGCCAAATGAGCTTGCATTCTCATCATCCAATAATCGTAGTTTTCTTTGGAGAGCACTGAGATTTGATTGATGATATACATGATTCAGGTTCTTTTTGTTTGAGAATAGAAGACGAGGCTCTGATACCAATTAATAGGATCAGTGTGATCAATAGAGACTGGGGTTTGGCTATTGATAACAACTTACGATAGACGATTTGATTTTAACTTTGTTAGAATTAAAATCTATTTCTATTTTTCACAAATCCTTTTAACTCTTGAAACGGTTTCAAGGGCGGAAGTGTTCGTCGGATTTGAAGCTTTGAACCAATGAAAGATGAATGACCTTAAGTAAAGAACACAAAGAGTTGTTTATGGATATTTGGATCAAACCCTCCTATGTCACCCTTTCTTCCACAACCGGAAGGATTTCACTAAACTCTTTGAATCAAAATACAGTTTACTAATTTAGCTAACACTCTGTTGAACAGAACAACCTCTGTTCAACTTACAATATTAAGAACAATATTCTCACAGCTAGACAGTATTTTGATTCTCTCTCTTGAACTTGAATGATGTAAGAAATTAGTAAGGTAAGAGTGATTCAGTAAGACAATAAGGTGCATAAAGTAACCAGTGATTCGACTGTTGTCCTTGAGCATCTATTTGTAGTAGAAGGATACCAATGGTCGAATCTTCTTCATGGACATGTGGCAAGCGTCCATTGGAATGTCGCTCATAGGACAAGAGTACATCAGTCTCTGAGCAAATGGATCATTGCTGTACCGAACTGGTAGTGCGCCGAATATCCTCTCTGATATTGTCTTGTACTGGACAAACTGTTGGAAGGACTCTTGCGTACGTGGTGTTCGTTCATTGGATACAATTAGTTGACTTGTCAGACAGTACAAGAGTGAGTGGAGTAGAGTAGCAGACAACTAGTTGATCGTGGGTAGACGTATGCTAACTTCAAACAGTTGCTGAAGCGAGACATTAGACGTGCTATATTAGACTACATAGTCTAAGAGAGTTAGACGTCAACGTCTAATATCGTATTCCATTAGACTGACAAGTCTAATGGAGTTAGACTACAATGTCTAACTACGCATCCCTTCAGACTTGTCTGTAGGTGTTAGACATCAACGTCTAACTACGTTACCCATTAGACTACCACATCTAATGTAGTTAAACCTCAACGTCTAACTAAGTATTTGTTAGACTACAACGTCTAACTACGCATCACTTTAGACTTGTCTGAAAGAGTTAGACGTCAACGTCTAACTACGTTACCCATTATACTATCACGCCTAATGGAGTTAGACCTCAACGTCTAACTACGTATCTATTAGACTACAACGTCTAACTACGCATCACTTCAGACTTGTCTGAAGGAGTTAGACACCAACGTCTAACTACGTTACCCAATAGACTACCACATCTAATGGAGTTAGACCTCAACGTCTAACTACGTATCTGTTAGACCTCAATGTCTAACTACGTATCTGTTAGACCTCTTTGTCTAACTACGTATCTGTTAGACCTCTTCGTCTAACTACGTATCTGTTAGACATCAACGTCTAACTACGTATCTGTTAGACCTCTATGTATCGTTAGACCTCAACATCTAACTACTTATTTGTAAGACCTCAACGTCTAACTACGTATCTGTTAGACTGCAACGTCTAACTACGTATCACTTCAGACTTGTCTGAAGGAGTTAGACGCTAACGTCTAACTACGTTACCCATTAGACTACCACGTCTAATGGAGTTAGACCTCAACGTCTAACTACGTATATGTTAGACTGAAACGTCTAACTATGCATCACTTCATAATTGTCTGAAGGAGTTAGATGTCAACGTCTAACTACGTAACACATTTAGTTAGCCTTCTTAGACCACGTCTAAGTTAGAAAAGTCTGATGCACCTTTATAAAAACAATTAGACAACTTAGCTTCATTCATAACTGAGTTTTAATCATAATTAAGTTTTAATCACATATCATCAAAATAAAGTTGACATAGAATAAACTTATTCTCTTAATTATTTTAATTAAAATAATTTGACCCAACAGACCGCGTCTGAAGGAGTTAGAATTCCTCATCTAACTACGTTACCCTTTAGACCGCGTCTAAAGGAGTTAGACTTCCTCGTCTAACTACATTTCCCTTTATACCACTTCTAAAGGTGTTAGACTTCCTCATCTAACTACGTTACCCTTTAGACTGCGTCTAAAGGAATTAGACTTCCTCGTCTAACTACGTTTCCCTTTAGACCGCATCTGAAGGAATTAGATGACCTCGTTTAACTACGTTTCGAGTTAGACCGCGTCTAAAGGAGTTAGATTTTCTCGCCTAACTATGTTTCCCTTTAGACCGCGTCTAAAGGAGTTAGACTTCCTCATCTAACTATGCTTCCCTTTAGACCGCGTCTAAAGGAGTTAGACGGTCTCGTCTAACTACGTTTGATGTCTATGACTGCCTACTTCAGACCGCATCTAAAGTAGAAAAGTCTTTTAGATTTGTTCCTGCATAAAACAAATAGACAACTTAGTCTTATTCAAACCACATCATCAAAATTATATTCTAAATCATATTATAAAAATCGTTTGTATTCTTTTGAAGATAATTAAACTATTTCTCTTTTAATTAACTCTCTTTTCATTGTTTTAATTTTCCCCAACAATTTCCCCCTTTTTGATGATGTTAAAACTACGCAACAACAATCAAGTTAAAAACACAAATAAAAAAGAATACGAACACAGTAATTTAGCCAAAGTAATTAAACATAGTTAAGGGTACATAACACAAGATAATAGATTTATGATCCTTCCCTTTTAACACTTGGATCTGCATTTTCAAGAATTGATTCCCTAGTTAGAAGGTTATGTAGTCGACCAATTGCTTGACCACCACTATCACCGCTTCTATCTCCTCCACGACCGTCGTCACCTCTATAAGATTGACAACTACCTCGGCCACCTTGAGTAGGTTTTCTCTTAGATCGTGTGCCACGAGCGGCGCTTGACCCCCTCTATTGATTCCTTCCACCTTTTTAACATTATCAAGAGCTCTTTCTTTTGCAGCAACAACTTCATCATCTTCTTCAGCCTGGAAACGACTTTCAACAGTCTCTTCTTACTCTAGAAGTTTGACTTCTACACTTCTTAGATAATTGGCAACCTCCATTACTTGTAGATGAACAGATTCAATCAAGGACCTTGTCTCATGGTGAATCTCTAGATTGAAGTTCTTCGATTCAACATTATTATCAAAATGTTGTTTATGCAAATTCTTTTCCAGCTTCTTTTACTGAGTGTGAGGAAGATTTACTTCATATGTATTTCGCATCAGAGATTTGTCTATGCCTTTATGAGCAGCAGATATGGTAGTAACGACTTATTTGTTTGCTGTGGATCTTCTTTCAAGATTTTGCAGTATATACGACATATCTGTTAAGTTCTGCAGCATTATGCCCAACACATCCATAATGGTAGTGCGAAAACTTGCATCTCTGGGAGAGGTTTCCTCAGACGAAGGAAGGGCAGATGATACAATGTGCGAGCGTGCTGGAATAGAGCAAATAGGATTGGCATGCATTTTACCTATATTGACCGCTCTAGTTCCTTGTCCTGGGTGAGTTCTAAAGTCGTTTCTGACATTTTGGATCTCAGCAAACAACTAATTGACATATCCTGAAATGTCTTCAGATTGAATAGGAAATTCAGGGAGATGTTAATGAAGAGAATCGACTGTCCTCACAAGAGATAAGTGATGAAAGATTGGAGGAGTGAACAGTCTTTCTTTAGACGTCTTTTCTTTGGATGAAGAAGAGGACTTAGCTTTTTCAGATTTTGTAGCTCTTTGAGAATAGAACATTCCCCCTCAATAGACGGGGCTTATTCTTGATCAGAAAGCTTCGAGGGTTCCCCTTAGATTGTGAAGTTGGTCCCTGTTCGAAAGACTTTGAGAGTTCCCTCTCAAGCGATGGCGACTTTCTTTATTCAGACATCAGAGAAACTTCGGACATCTAGGGCTGCAAATGAGCCGAGCCGAGCTCAAGCTTGTTGGAGCTTGAGCTCGACTCGATTAAGTATTTATTAGCCCGACTCGAACTCGAGCTCGAACAAGCTTATAAATTTGAGCTCAAGTTCGACTCAACTATATTACCTATGAGCTCGGCTCGAATCGAAAGCTTCAACAAAAAATGAATTTTCAATTTCAAACTCAAGCTCGAGTTTGAGCTCGAGCTCGAACTCAAGCTCCAACTCGAAACAAATTTATTTTCAAAATGAAAATATCAAACTTTCTCACATATTCAACATTTATAACATGATATTTCAAAATTAAAATATGAAACAATCATAACAATTCAAATTTTCAAAACATGATTATCCAAAACATCAAACTACATTTACTAATCAAAATTCTAAAACACATAATTCCAAAACTATATAAATTGTTTGAACATTCAATATATTAATCTTCTTTTACTCATATTTTTCAATCATAGCACACGTACTGCCTGCATTCAATAATATGAAATGGGTTAAACTTAAAAAAAAAATACATGCGAAAATAAATAACTAAAATTTAACTTATTAAAATTTAACCAAAGTTATATTAAAAATAAAACAAATTATATTTTTTTTATCTCTTATTATATATAAATATATTAACCTTTTTTTTTTTATCTTTTTCAATATTATTTATAGTATACTTTTATTATATATAATATATTTATATTAATTTTTTTACTTTTTTAATATTAAATATATTATACTAATATATCCCTAATATTCACTTTATTATATATAATGTTTTTTTTTTCAATATTATATATAATATATACTTTTATTATACATAATATATTAACATTTTTTTATCTATTTCAATATTATATATAATATACTCATTATTACATCCTTAATATTTACTTTTATTATATATAATATATTAATATTTTTTTATCTATTTAATATTATATATAATATATTAGTTATTATATCCCTAATATCTATTTTTATTTTATATAATATATTAACCATTATTTATCTTTTTCATTATTATTTATACTAAACTTTTATTATATATATAATATATTAACCTTTTTTTTAATCTTTTTCAATATTATATATAATATATTAATTAATATAAAATTAACGGATTATTATTTTTTATACTTATTCAACTTTATCTATATAAACATAAAAGTTCTCCTAATACATGAAGAAAGCATAAAGAAAAGCACGAAAAATACAAACTTATCGATGTTAATCAACAAAATAGTTGTTTTCTTCTTTTCTTTATCGCAAGATTTACTTAAAACAAAAAGAAATCAAAATTATCTAAAAGAAAAAACAATAACTATAATAGAAGTTAAAATAAATTTTAATTACCTGTACCTTTTGTGAATTAATGAGATGTGAAGACTGAAGAAAGAAGAAAAAAAATAAGAGATGAAAAGTGAAAGAAATTATTAAAACTGAATAAGAAGAGATAAAAACTAAAGAAGAATAGATAAGAGTGATTGAAGAATAATAATTGAAAAAGAAGAGATAAAAACTAAAGAAGAATATATAAGAGTGATTGAAGAAGAAAAATAACTGAAGAAAAAGAAAAACTAAAGAAGAAGAGATAAGATTGATTGAAGAAGAAGAATAACTGAAGAAGAAAAAGAAGAGTAACTAAAGAAGAAAAAGAAGATCGAGTAACTGAAAATGAAGAAGAAAAAGAAGATCGAGTAACTGAAAAAGAAGAAGATATGATGAAGAAGAGATGAAGAGTCACGGTATAATATTATAATGAACAATATATTAGGAATTAGGGTTTTACTTTAAGGGTAAATGGGCCTTCATATGGCTTTGAAGAGAGATATGGAAGGAAAAAAATATTGTTTAAAATTTTAATATTAAATGAATACAAAATATTTATATATTATGAGGCTCGAAAAAGCTCGACAAGCCATCGAGCAAGCTTTATATGAGCTCGAGTTCGACTCGAATAATAAATGAGTCAGCTCGAGCTCGGCTCGAACTCGGTCAAAGTGAAGTTCAAGTCAAGCTTTGGCCGAGCAACTTGCGAGTGGCTCATGAGCGGCTTGACTCATTTGTAGCCCTACGGACGTCTCTTTCTGAATGGAAGGCGCCTGCTCAGCTTCAGGGGAAGCTACCTCCTCTTCTTCGAGGATCGAAGAATCTTGTTGAGCTTCAGATGGAGGCGGTGTCTTCTAAGCTCTAGATAAGGGACGACGCTCGCCTTGGGGCGACTGAACGTCATCAATGCAAATAATCAACTCCTCCTCATCTTGTCAGTTGAGCTCTACCCACATGATTTGGATTGAAAGATATCAAGTCTAGAGGACCCTATACCATGAACGTATTGGAGGACAGTAGAGCAATATGCCTCCATGAGCAAGTCGAGGCGTTTAAGAGTATTTTTCTCTAAATGAGCATCCTTGTCATGGGAGTTCAAATTTACCTTCCTCGCCTTGAGTAGAGAAAAAAGAGCACGCCCCATCGCATTTATCACAATGAGTTCTCTTCTTTTAAGTGTCTCGTGGAATTTTGTTGTTTTTGCCCATTTGAGAATACACTTCTCCATTCTCACTAGTTTCTTCCATTTTGTTACAATCTTATTGCTGGAGATAATTTCATCGTATGGTGAATGGAGTCAGTGACTCATCCAAGTGTCGAAAGCTTCGATCTTCTTAGTAGCTTTTACCTCAACATCCTCCATGATGAGGTCGAAGATTAAATTGACTTCAGATATATTTTTCGGAGCATCCTCGACAACATCTTTTCTTTCTCCTACTACTTCAATAGGTTTAGGAGCAGAAGAAGGCTCTCTAAAGAAGATTCCTCCAGCCCCGCAGACTGCCCTCAAAATTTGAAAAGGTGAGGGAAATTTTTGGAATGCACATTTTGGAAGCTCAATAATAATACCAGTTTCTTTCTGAACCGGTGTTTCTATATATGTCTCAGCGATAGACTCCACAACATTAGTCTTAACAGGTTCTTATTTGGTATTAACAACAGCAATAGGCGAAGGCACTACCACCAGCTCTATTTAAGTTGAAATGTAAATATTACCAACAGCATCTGCAACTACTGGTTCATCATGGAGAGAAGACGTGTTTTCCCTGTGAATACGTTCATTATTTTGACAAACTGGCTCAATAGTTAGTCTTTCAGCTTATTCCACCACTAGAACTTCAATATTGGGCACTACGGCCATAGGAATAGAAGAAGTTACCTTAGATGTCGTCTGAACATCTTTGGACGCCTTCCTTGGATTCTTGTTGACTTCCGTCTTATCAACATTAGGATCAGATGCTCTAGAACGCTTCTTCTTTGGATTGCTCATTACGCTTGTTGAACGAGTCAGAGAGCGATGATAGAGGAATAGCAACGATGGGGTTTTCTCTTGTCTTTCCCTTTTGGGAGCGGAGTCAACTTCTCTAGAATCCCTGATAGGAACCCTCTTCAGGCTGTTGGAGCTCGCGAAGGACTCCATAACAGAAGACCTAGCATTCTTAGAGGGATTTTTTCGGTTAGAGGATGTCGAACGCTTGAAATGAGTGATCGATTGACCACTCGTCTGAGGAACAAATGATTCAGTTCTCAATTCTTTAGTGATTTTCATCCTTTCCAAGAAGCTCTTCATAGAAACATCTGTAAAAAATCGACAAGGGTTAACATCCACACCGTCACCAGTAGGAACACCCAGATGCTCCAAGAGCTAGTTGAGTTGGACTGCAAAACTCACACTTTGCTTGCTCGATAGAGAAACTGTTAGATAAATAGGTAATTAATTATTAGTATTAATTAAATATTAATAAAGAACTTAACTAAGTTTAAATATCATGCAGGATAAAGAAAATTGGAAATAAAGCTGATCGGTTTTATCTCAAGTCGGCTGTAAAATCGATTTTATATTAGAAACATAATCGGTAATATCTCTAATTCGGTAGTATGTCAAAACGTAACCAGTAGTATCTTAGAACCAGTAGTATCTTAAGATCGGTAGTATCTCAGAACATGTAGTATCTTAAGATCGGTTTTATGTCGAGGCATAACCGGTAATATCTCGAAGTCGGTAGTATCTCCAAACTGGTAGTATCTCCAAACCTGTAGTATCTCAAAGTCAGTAGTATCTCCAAATCGGTAGTATCTCAAAGTCAATAGTATCTCCAAACCTGTAGTATCTTGAAGTCGGTAGTATCTCCAAATCGGTAATATCTCGAAGTCGGTAGTATCTCCAAACTGGTTGTATCTCAAAGTCAGTAGTATCTCCAAACCGGTAATATCTCAAAGTCGGTAGTATCTCATGCGTAGCCGATAGTATCTCAATTGGTAGTATCTCATACGTAATCGGTAATATCTCAATTAGTTTTATATCAAGCGTAGCTGATAGCATCCTAATCGATTTTCTAATGAAGCGTAGCTGGTAGTATGTATCCCAGCATTATAATAAGCATATCCGGTAATTGCATAAAACAACTTTTATATCTCCAAACTGATTTGTTTCCATTTTAGTGCAAGTATGATGAAGACTCATTGAGAGCAAATGTCTGCCAGCCTAATCCAGACTGCCAAATCATTAGAAGAAAAAAATGTATGATGCATGCTTCTTGGAAATCATTAAACCAATTAATAATTTCTTGGCTTATTATTATCAAAGTACAGACAAATTCAGAGGTTATCCCATCTACTATACTATTATGAACTTCAACCAATCAAAGAGAAGAACAGTTGTTTCTTGAAGCAGACATAACCGTTGAAGTCAAATATATCCGTTGATATATTTTCCTACTTAAGAATACATAAGTTTGTTAATCTGCTTCATCACCTTTTCACCACAACCTTTTGACCGAACCTTCTCAACAAGCTTTTTCCGACATCTTAAATCTTTTCTATCAAATCGTTCAAGCTTTCGAAACTTAACAGTTCTCAAAGAGTGTGTTAGAAACTCAAGTGTATTACAATATTACATATTCTGTGTGAGTGGTGAGCATTGTAAGTTGACAGAATTTGTTTCTGCTCAACAAAGTGAGTTTATTGAAAGGTCGAAAACAAGCAGTAATTAAGCCTTGGTTGTTCGACTAAGTCTGTGTACGTGTTGTAAATAGATCGAATATTCTAGTGAATATCCTTCTAAAAGGTTTGAGAAGAAGGGGTGACGTAGGAGTTTATCTCCGAATATCCCTAAATCTTGTGTTGTGTCTTCTTTCCTTTACAATCCTCTAAACTGTTTATTCGTTGCTTCAAGTTGAAACAAACACTTTCGCACTTGAACTCGGTTCAAGAGTTTGTGACAACTTGCGTAGAATAGAGATCGATATTAACCTCTAACAGGGTTATTATCAATCGGTGTGTGTGTAAGCATTCACCTTTGTGAGAGACTATTCTCCTTTGGCGATCCCGATCCTTATAGAAACCATCTAACAAAGAGTTGAGAACAGAATGGACACCCAGTTGATTGGAATCCCTTTGGTTAACGCCACCATATACTCAAACCGGTCTTGAGTGTAGAGATCGAAGGACCCTGCCCTTGCTTGGAGCGACTTCGCGACAATATCGTTCAGAAGGTAGAAATGGAATTTTAAAGCTTTCTTCTTCCTATTGATGTTGATCGGACTGTTGGTGTCCGAGAAGACGGTCTACATCTCTAAAATGATCTCGGTCGAAAATGCAACGTCAAAGACATGACTCTTAGAAGGAAGTTCGAAGAGCTCGGCGAAATGGCTTCACGGAAATAAATATTGACGTCGCTCACCGTCGCCTTGATAGAATCTCCAACCACTTTCCTTGTCTTGAAGAACTCACGGACTACTTCTTCATATAGAACATAAGGACCAACGAGAAATTTTTTAAGGCCAGACGCCTCTAGAGATTTGAACATTTCCACAATATCTTGTTGTACATGATCATAGACCAATTCAAAGTCTACCTGAAAGATATTGTGAGAGAGAGACAATTCTTTTAGCAGACATTTTTGAATTTGAGAACGAGAGTAGATAAGAAGGATCATGATTTCTTTTAGAGAGAAGGCAGATATCAAACTAGGTTTTAGATTACAAATAGCGTAAAATCCCTCTAGGCATGCAAGTCGTCCTTAAATAGAATTTGAATAGTCACGTGTTCAAAGGACATCATTTGAAATAAAACCGTCATTTAATTTAAAGGACTTTTCCCAAAAGTAGTCATCATTAAACGTCTTTCACTAAATCCTTAATAAATGCAAAGTCGTGAAGTAATAAATTGTCGAGTATTTTATTCATATTTTTAACATTAAAAGACACATGTCTTCAAGTTATACAAAGTTTAGAATGACTATTTTTACTATTTGAGCGGGAAAAATAAATGATAGAGCATATTAATGTGACTGATGTCCTCGATTGGTCCGAAAATAAAATGTCCAAAGGCACACGTAGTTAGACATCTAATATGCCATCCACATTCCTTGCGTCTAAGTTGGGTAGACATCTAGTTTAGACAACGTCTAACTATACTCGTCTACATATGCTTTAGACGTTTGTCTTACACATAGACATGTAACCAATCCTAAAGTGTAAGTTGCTTAAGCAAAGACACGTCTAAGTACGTGATTCTCTTTAGACGTCTGATCTAATCAGACCAATTAGGACCTCCGTCTACATACGTTCTGATCATTTTAAACATCAAAATTTCCACTCAATTTGTGCATTTTCAATCAAAACAAATCAATTGAAGATCCAAAATATTTCTAAAGTAACAAAACTTAGTCTCGGGGAGTGGCTTCGTAAACACGTCTACCACTTGCTGATCTATTAGAGCATATTCTTAGAAGTGTATGCTTCTGGATTCCTCCATGCAGCTGACCTGTTGTACCTGTAAAAATATATATTACAACTTGGTACCCACATTCACTTGGGTCTTCGGTCAATCAATCCCTTAGGAATTCATATTTGAGTTATCCTGATGGATTTCTCATATTGTGTTGTGATTAGTGCGTATGATTTAGGCTTAGTAGACTTCTTTCTACTAGTAACTAATCTATTAACCTTAGAGGATGTTTTTTTTAAAACTCCTTGACTTCCTATCAGGTTTTGTTTTGCCAAACTTGTTGAATGCTTCCTTCCTAGGTTTCAGCCAACTTATAGTTGACTTAACATAAATAATCGCATCCTTTAAAGTTAAGTCTTCACAACTTTGATCAGTCACTTTATTAGTTAAACTACCCCTGAAAAAGATTATGGTCTTAAGCTTGTCTTTCTCCGGGTTTAACTTCTTTGACGACTGATCTGGGATGACATTGTCAAATCCTAAACCGGATTTGCATCTGGCAGGCCTCAGCACAATTATTTTCTTTTTGACTGCATCTCTAGACCTTTTCCAGGAACTTACCACACATGTCAAACGTTGGTTTTCAGAAAACAATGTTTGAACCTTTTCCTTTAGCTTCTTATTCTCATATGAGAGTTCAACTACTTTGTTTTCAAAAACTTTTGGTTCAGAAGTTTGAGATGAATAAGAGTTATTAGTTTCATATTTCATTCTCAATTCATTACAAGAGTCTGACAACTTCTTGTACTCAATGACCATGTCATTAAGTGCTGCAGTTAAGTCATCTCTTGTAAATTCTTCAGAGGAGAAGTCAAATACCTCAGAATCTTTTTCTTCTTTTTCATTAAGCAAGTGACCTCTTCATCATCACTATCACTGGATGATATATAGTCTGAGTCATTTTAGGCCCACTTGGATTTGCTATCAGCCACCATGAGAGCCTTCATCTCTTTCTTGTTCTCCTTCTTCTTCTCATCTCGCTCTGACTTCCTGCACTCCAACTTGAAGTGTCATAGTTTATCACAGTTAAAACACTTTAAGTTAGCCTTATAAAGTTATTCTTATCATCATTGTTACTATTGAAGAGATTGAGTTAGGATTGCTCTTCTTCATGAATTTGCCGAATTTCTTCACGAAGAGAGCCATGGCGTCGTTACTGATCTGCTCGATAGTAGTCTTCACATTAGTGGCAGCATGTGGCTCCTCAGCAGTCACCAATTCCTTGGTTGCAATAACAGATGTAGAAAGATCATCTTCATTCCTAAATGTTAGGATCTAGGTCGCGGCTGGAGGACCGGGGTTGGGCCGGTTAACGCGTCTCACTCAAAGGGTGGTGATTAATCCGGTTAGAGATTAACACCGGGGTTTCAATACTACACAAACTGTCACAAACCCTTGAACCAGGTTCAAGCGCGGAAGAGGTTTGTTTCAGGTTGAAGCAGCACACTCACAAGATAGGCAGAACCGGTTTTGAATAGGATAGGTTTGGAAATTGATGAGTTGGTTTTTTGTAACTTGGTGATGCAGTTTAGATAGTGTAGAGTCGGTCAGGATGGTGTATGTCGATTATTATAGCTCGGTTATAAAGTAAATTAGGCAGAAAATAAATGACAAGACATAATTTTATGGATGTTCGGAGATAAAACTCCTACGTCACCCCTTCCTCTCGAAACCGCGAGAAGGATATTCACTAAGGAATACAAATACAATCCGATCGAGACTTATTTTCTGCTCGATAACACCCTTACAATTTACACCGAAATTGTAAAATACGCACTTCAACTTTAGCACTTAGGCTTTTTCTAGAGAGAACACTCTTATCACTTGTAGATTAAATGCTCACTGTGCTCTGATTGTCCCCTTGTCCCAATGTATCCCGTTTTTTGTCCCACGTTTACTCTTCTTCAGCTACTCCTTTTATAGGTGAAATATGCCAACGGTCATATTTCACTTCCTTAAATTTGATTGGCTGAGCAGAGGTTCAGTGATTCAGACCTGGCGGTCAACTGTTCAGACCTGGCGGTCAACTTGGCAGTCTGTTCTTCCGGTGTGTAAGACAAACCTGCTAGGTTTGTCTTTTACTCAATATGGTGACTGTCTGTTAGACAGTTGTCTGTACTTGGAAGATTGCCTTTCTGATTTATCCTAAAGTGGAAAGATCCTGTAGGACTGTCTTCTGCAGCCTGCAGACTTTCCTCAGACTTGTATGAATATGGAAGTGTTCAGTCTGTTCCTTTGGTATCATTCTCAACAGATACTCGAAGTATCTTCTTATGCTGGTCGGTCATTTGACTTAACCGGATGACTTCCGGTGTGATTGGTTTAACTGGACAACTTCCGGTTATTCCTTTGCCTTCTAGCTGATCGGATGTCTGGTGTTTCCGGTTTTTAGATTTGGCCGATCCTTTCTTTGTGCAGTCATGTTCCGAATGTTCTTGGTCGGTTTAATAACTTGACCGGTTAATCTTCTTAACCGGTTCATTTGTTTGACCGGTCCGGTTCCTTGTTCCTGCATGGAAGGTTTATTTATGTTAAGTTCTGTGAACCGGTCTAATTTTATCTAACACTAAAGTTTATCTCAAACTCACAGGCTTTCAGATCGGCTAGCAAGTCAAAGAGCTCCATCTTGTTGAGATCTTTAGACTCTCTCAATGTCATCGTCTTGATATCTCAGTTCCTGGGCAGAGCACGCATACCTTTGATTTTCGCCTCTATGTTGCTATAAGTCTTGCCCTAGTAGAAAGAGTGGTGATAATCTTGCTGAATCTCCCATCGAATTCAGTCATCGTCTCTCTAGGACACATCTTAATGTTATAAAACTGTTGTGTGGTAACCATGAGTTTGTTCTCTTTTGTTTGTTCGTTGCCTTCACAGAGTTGAGTCAACCTCTCCCAAATTTTTGACAGAGTTGCATGATATGATGTAGTTGAACATGTTGTCATCCAAAGTTTTGTACAAAATATCTTTGGCCATATTGTCGAGGTTATTCTTCATCTTGTCTTCACTGGTCCACTCAGATCTATCCTTCTCAATCTTTATCAGCCCTTCGGTGATGACAAACTATATGTCATCATCTATGGCATCTAGATGAGCGTGAACTCTCGCCTTCCACACAACATAATTTTCCTTTAAGAACATGGGAACCTTGTTGGTGATAGTCATATACATGATTCAAATTTTTGTTGGTGCTTGAGAATAGAAAATGAGGCTCTAATACCACTCCTTAGGATCGGTGTTAACAATAGAGACTAGGGTCTGACTATTGTGAACAACTTACGATAAACAATTCAATAATAATCCTGTGAGGGATTAGTATTTGTTTCTATTCATTGCAAATCTTCACAAACTCTTGAAACAAATTCAAGTGCGGAATTGTTTGTTGGATTTGAAGCTTTAGTCAAATGAATGCAAATGGAAGAAAGTAAAGAACACATGGAGTTTTATGGATGTTCGGAGATAAAACTCATACGTCACCCTTTCTTCCACAACCGGAAGGATATCCACTAAGACTTTAATTCAGATACAACTCACTAAACTAACTAACTCTCTATTGAACAGAACACCCTCTATTCAACTTACAACAATAAGGTTTCTCACAGAAAAGATAGTATGCAATTACAGTATGATCATAACTAGATAGTGAGAGATTTTTGCTTTTGCTTGAGAGACTTTCTTAAAACGAATGTGTGAAACAAAGTAAAAGTGGTTCGACCATTTTCCTTGGGCTTCTATTTATGGTTGAAGTGCACCAACGATCGAATATTCTTTGTGGACATGTGGCATGTGTTTGTTGGACGGTCGCCTATAGTACGAGATTACAACAGACTCTGAGTATTTGGATCGTGGCCGTACCAAACTGGTAGTGCGTCGAATATCCTCTGATCTTGTCTTATACTGGGAATGCAATTGAGATATATCCGCGTACGTGGCATTCATTCATTTGATAGAATCAGTTGGCTTGTCAGACTACTGAAGGTAAGAACAACAGACAGCTGAGAGAACATGGTTAGACGGATGCTTCCTTCAGACGGCTGCTAAAGCAAGGCATCAGACGTTCTTCTTTAGAACGCATCTAAAGGAGTTAGACGTCGTCTAACTACGTTACCCTTTAGACCACGTCTAAAGGAGTTAGACTTTCTCGTCTAACTACGTTTCCCTTTAGACCGCAGAATTAGACTTCCTCTTCTAACTACGTTTCCATTTAGACCGCGTCTAAAGGAATTACACTTCCTCGTCTAACTATGTTTCCCTTTAGACCGCGTCTAAAGGAGTTAGACTTCCTCGTCTAACTATGTTTCCCTTTAGACCGCGTCTAAAGGAGTTATAATTCATCGTCTAACTACATTTTCCTTTAGACCGCGTCTAAAGGAGTTGGACTTCCTCTTCTAACTGCGTTACCCTTTAGATCGCGTCTAAAGGAGTTAAACTTCCTCGTCTAACTATGTTTCCCTTTATATCGCGTCTAAAGGAGTTAGATGACCTCGTCTAACTACGTTTCCCTATAGACAACGTCTAAAGGAGTTAGACTTCCTTATCTAACTACGTTTCCCTTTAGACCGTGTCTAAATGAGTTAGACTTCCTCCTCTAACTACGTTTCCCTTTAGACCGCGTCTAAATGAGTTAGACGACCTTGTCTAACTACGTTTGATGTATATAACTTCCTGCTTCAGATCGCGTCTGAAGTAGCAAAGTCTTTTAGATTTGTGCCTACACAAAACAAATAGACAGCTTAGTCTTATTCAAACCATATCATCAAAATCATGTTCTAAACCATATTATAAAAATCATTTGTATTCTTTTAAAGTTAATTAAACTATTTCTTTCTTAATTAACTCTCTTTTCTTTGTTTTAATTTCCCAACATCAAGCATTTTGTCTAATTCAAACGTTTTGTCTAATTCAAGGATGAGATTGTTGATGTTGAGAAGGAGGATGTAAATGAGAATGTGGTGAATGAGAAGAAGAATGATTATGTGTTTGTACAGAATTTATAGAAGAAGGAAGACATGTAGAAGGTGGAAAATGTGTAGAAGGTGTAGGAGGACGTGTTTGTGGAGAAGGTTGAGAAGAAGGAAGACAATGTGTATAAGAAGAAGGTGGAGGATGATGTGTTTGTGGACAAGAAAGAAGACAATGTGCAGAATAAGAAGGTGGATGTGGTGGTGCAAGAGAAGGATAAACATAAGGTTGAGGAGGAAGTGGTGGAATTGGACGATCCAATCCATGTCCAATTTAAGAGAAAGAGGTTGAGGTCGATAGTACTACTTAGTCCCTACACCGACTCTACTCGAAAAAAAATGAGGGTCAAAGATCCAATTAATGTCGATCCCATGGTGAAATTTAATTTGAAACTGCTGAAAGAGTTGAGGAAAAAAAAGTCAATGTAAACAGCTAGAGCTCAGTAATGGCACTACATGCTATAAATTCTTTGATAGAATATTGAGGACAACTAGGTGGCTCACTAATGAGGAGATCAATTTCAGATATGCTCTACTAAGAAAAAGAGCAATCACGTACCCTAAGACTTACACGAAGGATTTCGCAATAACAAATTGTCATCTCGCCCCTAAGTTTTCATCATACTATGATGAATTACTAAGGTTGATCCAAAAGAATTTGATTTTGATGAATCCATTTTTGAGTACTAGTGGGGTAAGGAGGAAAGACATATGTCGATATGGAGCACGGTTGATGACATTTACGTGCCTCTCAACCTCGAAATGAAGCACTGAGTATTGTGTGTTGTGCGAATTAAAGAATGAAGAATTGACGTTTATGATTGTGATTAGTCAATTTTCAATGACGGAAAATTTACAGAATTCATGATACCTATGTGTGAAATGATGCCGCACTTTCTTCATAAAGCAATGTCTCTAGTTGAAATTTCTAGATATCCTAAGATGACCATGGACACTTTAACATTTCGTAGAATCCCACATCCATAAGTACCAAAAGAAAAAATAAGTGGGGACTGTGGCGTTTTTATACTAATGTATATAGAGTACCTGACTGCTAAACTTGGTCTAGAAAATTGCATATCAGATAAGATGATTTTTTCAGAGAAAAGTGGGCAGTCAAGTTGTTCCACCAAATTTTAGAGCCATGAAGTGTTATTCTTGTAATATTTTAGAGCTATGTGATGATAGTTGTAATATGTTGAAACAATTCAAATTATTATGGTAATATTATTGTAACATGTTGAAACAATTCACTATATTGTTGTAATATTATTGTAACATGTTGAAACAATTCGCATCAATAACTCGTGAGTAAGTTATGTTGTAAAATGTGAGTTAATGATACACCATATTACAACATAACTCACACATATTGTAATATTCGTGAGTCATGTTGTAATATGCGTGAATATTGATACATCATACTATAACATAACTCACGCATATTACCAACATACGTGAGTCATGTTGTAATATGTGTGAGTTAATGATACACTATTCTACAACATAACTCACGCATATTACCAATACGTGAGTCATGTTGTAATATGTGTGAGTTAATGATACAACATTCTACAACATAACTCACACATATTACCAATATACATGAGTCATGTTATAATATGCGTGAATATTGATACACCATACTACAACATAACTCACGCATATTACCAATATACGTGAGTCATGTTGTAATATGCGTGAATATTGATACACCGTTCTACAACATAACTCATGCATATTACCAATATAAGTGAGTCATGTTGTAATTTGCGTGAATATTGATACACAATTCTACAACATAACTCATGCATATTACCAATATGCGTGAGTCTCTGTTTGTTCTTTGAACACTAAAGGCAAAATAATAACACTGTAATCATCCATAGAAAGGTTTTTACCAAACTAAGAGCCAATGTTGAAGTAAACTTAGAACATTATATTTCATACAACATTATCTTAGGGAAATGGAACACATGAAAATAGAATTATCCAACTTGTTGTTGAGATGATGGTTGATACTGCTAAGATGATGATGATGGCTACTACTGCTGAGATGATGCTCTTGCAGTAGATGGTGCAGGCATCACTAATTTGCATGTTGCTCTGTTATGACCTTGAACATCACATGAGCCGCATCGTCTCTAGACCTTACGAGTCTCTCCTTGGGATGACCTATGATTTGTTGTTGGTCTCCCTTGCTTCACCTTAACAGGTAGTTTTAGGCAGACGCGTTGTTTGATAATTTCGGGAATATCTTATTCTTTTTCATCACCAACATGATAACATGTCTCCGCATATGCATTCAACCACATTTAAGTTGAGTAATACCTGAAAAAGACAACAATTAAACATGTGAGCAATTGATTAGATAAATTAAAGATAATGATTAAACATGTGAGCAATTGTTACCTTGAGTAGAGGTCATAGAGTTCCAATTTTAGGTGAATCGAGAAATACCACTATCTCGATTCACCTAAAATGCGTGAGTTAATAAACGTGTTTTAGGTGAATCGAGAAAGTGGTAATTCTCGTATTATGAATTTATGCGAATTACCACTATCGCGACATCTAAAACGCGTTTATTAACTCACATATTTTAGATGAATCGCGATTGTAATAAATTGCGTATAATGAATTTACGCGAATTACCACATGCGTGATTCATCTCAAACTCATGAGTTAATAAACGCGTTTTAGGTGAATCACGTATGTGTTATTTCGCGTCTTTGAGCAGTAAGTGGACGTTTCGGAGGCAATACGAACGTTTCGGGGGCAAGACAGATATTTCGCAGGGTGAAAATGGCTTTTTGCAAGGTTTATCAAACGTGAGCTTTTTTTGGAATTAGGAGTCTTATCGGGCCATTTCATCAAATTTCCCACCCAATCATTATACCCATTTCATCTTAACTAGTCTCTTAGAGATTAATATTGTCACTTATACTATTTTAATAAGTTAATTTCTTTTAATTGAACTATATAAATATTCTTTTCGTGTCATTAAACTTCAACTTAACAATGGGTCTTTTAGAGAAGAAATTTGTCACCTAAATTATCATAATACATTAATTTCTTTATTTTTTTAAATGAGCAATATGAAAAAACATACCTTCTCGTCGTATTTTTTGTCGTATCATTTGATTTAGTCAAAAAAAATCTTATTTCTCCAAAATGTGTCAATGTTTGTCTCGGTATCAATAAACTTTAACTTAATCACTGGTCTCTTAGAGACTAATTTGATTATTTAAACTATCCTAATAAATTAATTTTTTTATTTCATTTATTTGAACTATATAGAAAAACATGATATTTGGTATTCTATATAGTATTCTTTGATTTAGTCGTGTCAATGTTTATCTTGGCATTTTTAATAAACTACAACTTAACCATTGATCTCTTAGAGACAAATCATGTCACTTAAGCTATCATAATAAGTTTTTTATTTATTTATTTTAATTGAACTATATGGAAAAACATGATATTCTTGTCGTATCCTTATCTAGCAAAATATTTTTTTCTCCAAATGTGTCAATGTTTGTCTCGACCTTTTCAATAAATTTTAACTTAACTATTAGTCTCTTAGACACGAATTTTGTCACCATAATAAGTTAATTTCTTTATTTCTTTTAATTGAACTATATGAAAAACACGATATTCTTGTCGTATTATTTGATTTAACTAAACATATTCTTATTTCTCCAAAATGTGTCAATATTTGTCTTGGCCTCTTCAATAAACTTCAACTTAACTATTGATATCTTAGAAACGAATCTTGTTATTTAAGCTATTCTAATAAGTTAACTTCTTAATTTTTTTTATAACTGAACTATATAGAAGAATATGATATTCTTGTCGTATACTTTGATCTAGACAAAAGTTTTTTATATCACCCAAATGTGTGAGTGTTTTGTCTTGGCATTGTCAATAATTTCAGATTAATTAGATTAGGAATTGCATCATATCATTGTTCAATCTTCTTTGCATTTTTATTATTTTTTACTCCATTTGTTTTTTAAATTCAACTACAACTCCCCAAGTAGGATTCCAATCAATTTTTTCTCAAAATCAACAAAGTTAGTAAGTTCATCAAATGCATTATTATGATTTTGAACGGAACAAAGTTTCAAATTTGAAACTTTATGCTTTTAAAAAAACAAATCTCATTCATTGTTATCTCTATAACTTTGATCCAATAGTTATATCTCCAATAACGTTTAACTTGTGTATCAAAAGAACAAAAGTTCTATCAAAAACATTTCTCACAAAATTCTCAACCTTTCTATTAGTAAACCATAAAGAAGTTTCTGTGCAGTTTTTGTTTATAAAATTTGAAATTAGAATTTTGCAAGTTTTGGTTTCAAACATAGCAACAACAAATTAATTTGAAGGAAGGTTCAAGAATTTACCAAATTTACTAATTTCAATCAAAGTTTGTTAATTTGCATGGAATGAACTAGTGATGTTTCAAATTTTTTTGATTTGTTACATGATTTTAATTTTAATGTTTTATTTGAGAAATATAGTTAGCTAATAATTTTTTTTATTCAAAACCGTAAAGAGAAAATATTGAGCTTCCTTCTGATAATATTTTCAAGGAAAAAAAATCAAGAAAAAGGGTCAGGGTAAATTGAATGATGGTTTCAATGTTTGACAAAATAGTATATTGAAATGTCTACTGGATAAAATATTATGAAAATCAAACAATTTAAAAAAAGTTAAAGGTTGTTTGATTATAATATTATTTATGTATTATTGATTATCTTTTTCTCTTTGATTTTCTTTGCATTTATTATGCAATTTATTTTTTATTCAACAACATTTTTTTATACCCATAAATGTATTAATTATTTAAAAAAAGTATTCTTCTTTTTTTTGTTAATTCTTTTCCCAGATTTGTCAATAATATTTAATTTTTAGAGATTGAATCTATAATATTTTAAATATATTCATTATTATCCAAAGATTATATACATCTTAAATATAAAAGTAAAAGTAAAATTAATGACAACTAATGTATTACTAAATCTATGTAGGTAATTGATGGTGAAATCATTTTTGTTCTCTTCTCATGGTTATATGTTTTATGTATAAATATTTGATTTTCTTCAACAGTTTTAATTACAAATAGTTTCCTTCCTCCTCTTCTTGGTGAGAAAAATAATGTCAACCAACTCCGTTACCAACTCTCCTCCTTCTCCTTCTCATTCTCCTTCTCCTTCTTCGGACGATCTTGATATAGGAGCAGGCCCCTCTGTGCCATCTCATCCGAGGGCGGCAGTTCCTCCGGCAGCCCCAGCAGTAGTGGCGGCTGCCGCGATTACTTTTATATGTTGTATATGTAATTTGGGATTTGATTCAGAAAAAAGTTTATCGGGACACATGAGAATGCATCCCGATAGACCGTGGCGTGGAATGTATCCACTTCCAACGTTTTCAAGGGATGACTTTGCAGATGTTATAGAATTGTTGAATGATCCAGAAGAAGAAGAAGAAGTTGAAAATGTGGCGGCTGGTGATGGTGAGGCGACGACGGCTGGTGGTGGGGAGGGCGAGTTTGGGGGGAGGAGGTGGATTCTCCCGGACTTGAACAAAACTCCTTAATATGATTTTGTTTGTATTGTCGGGTCGTGTTTGTCTGATTGGTTTTGTCTCTCAAAATAAAAAGGAAGTTCTAGTGTTTTAATGGATAAATTACTAAATTGATTAATTAAAGATGAACAAAAAAAAATATCACTACCAAGAAAAGAAATATTAATCAAGGGTACTCGTATTCAGATTTAACAAATGTAAACCACCCATTTCAATTATGTGGGTACAAAAAGTGGTAAGTGAATCACATTTTAAGATCCGTGAACCCTATTTTGAATTTCGCAATAACAAAGTGGTCTCAGGTCAATCGATCTTTGTGCTGCCCCTAAATTTAGAATATATATACATATAAAAAATAATTGTTAAGCAATAATATGTATGGAATTGGAAATTTTTATTCTTTAAAGTATCCCTAGCTCTTAATATTTGAAACAAATATATGCATACATTATGAAAGTTTTATTATTCCGCCAAGCATAACAAGGTAAACCTAGACATATTTGAGCTAAATAGTTATTGGGCTGAGACATTTATAATTTATTTATTTTATTAACTCACTGGCCATAAATATTGAGACCCATTTTTTCTGTTTATTAAATTAAACTATTTATTAAATCAAACTCACTAGTGGTTTACGGAAAAAATTATTATAAATCTAACGGATCCCTCAAACTTATTTTCTTTTAAGAGATTATTTTCATTTATTTTAATTGAGATTGTTATATATATATATATATATATATATATATATATATATATATATATATATATATATATATATTTAAAAATAAGATAATATTCTTTTTGTATCATTTATGTTTAGCTTATTCAATTTCTTTTTTAGGTAATTTTTTGGGATCTATGTCCGGGTTTGTTTTGGGCCCAATTCAGCTCGATTTTGGGCCTAGAAGTGGAATGGTTAACAAGTGTCCTAATAGAGTTTTTATTTGATGGTTTTATTGCATAATATAAAAATACACAAATTAAAGTAACAAAATCATGTTAAAATCTCTACAACTTATGCCTTTTTTGTTTGTCATTTTTATCCTTTTCTAGTTAATTAACCTAATGAATATCTTTTCAAAAATGTTTAGAATTATACCATAATTGGTTAACCATGGAAACCTATATATATATATATATATATATATATATATATATATATATATATATATTATATAAGGAAAGAAGATAAAGTAATTGAAAAAAATCTAACTAGCTTCCTTCGTCTTCTTTGTTATATCTTGTTTCTTTGTCTTTATATAATATATTATTAGTCCAAACCCAATAGGTCGGACACCCCAACAAACTCCCCCTCTAACTCATATAGTGGGCTTCAATAGGTCCGCTTTTCGCCAATAAGTCTCAAATTTTTCACTCGACAAAGTCTTCGTCAACTTTTTCGGCCTGATCTCAATAATGTGCATTGTTGCCAAATGTAATTGTTTTGTTTCAAGCATGTCTCGAATTGAATGGTATCTCACATCAATATTTTTTATAAACACAATAAATTTCTCTTAGATCAAACACAACTCTTCGAGAAATTTCTCATCCACAAAGTTTATTTGTAACTCTCAATGTATTTAGATTTTGTGGTAGACAACACAACACATTTTTATAGTTTTGATTGTCACGAAACAACATCCTCTGCAAAAGTCATAAAAAAAAATTCTAAAATAGATTTTCTGGAATCAACATCACATTTCAGTCTTACGAACATACAACTCTTCAAGTTTTCTCCATAGAGTCTCCACATTTATTTTTCACTAACAGGTAACTTAAAAGTTAGTTTTAAAATATTGAATTCATGATTTTTATTTTATTTATCTCTTAATATTTAGTTATTAATTAAGATTGAAACAAAGAGGTTTATTAATTCTCAAAGAGCATAACAAAATCCTTGTAAATATTGACACTAGAACGACGGTGGCCGGTAAACCACCGCTTGTTAAAAGCAAGGTTCTGAAAACCGGTCCGGACATCAACCCGGTTTTTTGGACGTACTTCGGTCCAACCGGTTGAACCGGTTGAATCAGTGGTCGAACCGGATTTTAAGAAGATAATAAAAAAGAAAACAAGTTATAATTTTTTAATGAATCTTATATAATTTTTTTATTTAATCATGGTTAAGAAACCATGGTTACATTTTTTAACTTTAATCTACTACACCAGTCAACAAATGATGTAGAGACCGACTGATAACTGATGTCTTTCTTCTTCTCATCGCTGTCTTTCTTCTTCTTCTCATCTCTGTCTTTCTTCCTCTTCCCATCTCATCTCTGTCATTCTTCTTCTTCCCATCTCATCTCTGTCTTTCTTTTTCTTCCCATCTCACTGTCTCCCCTTCTAAAATGATAAACTTTTATGTTCCTTTGTTGTTATTGATCTTCAGTTTTAACGAGCAGAAATCGATAGGATGTCATCCAAGTACCAAGAACTTAACTATGAATGTAGGCCACGGGTCATAACCCTCATGAAGTAGGAGCATTGGACAAAGCAAAGGGCATGATTAACCACTCATCAAGACCATCCTGAGCCTGAAAATCGAGTACTACCAACTCCTCAAGCACCCAAACCTATACTTTGTGCTGGTTTTATCCTTTACTAAGTGTACCAAGTCTTATGTACTCTAGCAGTAGTAGGCGAAGCTTTAAGGTTGTAGGGGTGATCAATCGTGGTGAATTCGGATGAGGCCTTGGGTAAACTGTCCCGCAGGACTGACTGCCGTGGTGAAATGAGTGTAAAAGGCGGTCAGCCCGAACGGCCTTGTTCTTACTTCAGTATCTGCCTGGGAGGGCTAAAGGAAACCACTCTTCCGGTCGAGTATAAAGCACGCACCCTTCTGTTATCCCCATCCAAGGCTGCTGTTAAATTTATTCACATAGTGGCCCTCCGGGCCCCATATCCGATGTGATGGTGGGTGGTCTCATAAACGCGGGGAGATAGACAGGGCTAATCCTTTCTGCCAGCCAGAGCTGCAACAGAAGCGGGCTGCCTTGCTTAGGTGGGCCTCCATGGTTTTTGGCAAAGTCTAGTCCTAGGATGGTTGAAGCTAATATAAGTGGAATCGGGTCTTAGGTGGCGTGGTATACCTTCTCGTTTAGTGTAAAGACAATGGTTTTCCAGAATTGCTACATCAATTGTTCCCCGCCAGAGCACCCAAATACCACCACGAAAGCCATCAGATCAGAGTCCACTTATTGGATACTTTCAAAACATCCACTTAACCACGAAACGATAATACAGTCTTCTTGAATCTTGATGCGGAAAGGATTAGAGTCAAGGTCTCCTACCAAGGAGAGAATAACAGATCCAAAAGAAACCTTTCTAACCGGAAATTTCCGGTTCCGATTTTCGATTGAACCGTCCGGTCGGACCGGTTTTTGACCGGTTCGAAAGGTAACGGTATAGAAGTCAAAAACCGGATCGCTCATCCAACCGTTTCGCGGTCGGACCGGTTGAACCGCCGATCGGACCGCGTATTTTAAAACCTTGGTTAAAAGCGAGAAATGTAACCCTGAACCTATTTGAGCTACAAAAGTTACATGGGTTGAGCTGTTTTATTTATTTATTAACTCAACGGGCCTTAAATGTTGAGGCTCGGTCTTTTCTGTTTATTAAATCAAACATATGTGTTGTTAGAATCGGCTTATAAAGTTATTATAAATCTACAAGTGATCACTCCAACTTATTATTTTTAAGAATTAAATTTCATTTATTTCAACTAAGAATTATATATGTATAAAGGATAATTTTTCATGATTTATGGTTTAACATACAATTATATTTTTTCTTGTAATTTTTTTGAGGTCCATGGCCAGACTTGATTCATTGTAGAAAGGTGGTTTGGGCCAACATAAACTATTTTTGCAATTTTATTTTGTATCATAGAATTATTATTTAATTGTTTTATTGCCGGATATGAAAATAAAAAACTAAAACAATAAAATTCGCGTGGAATAGACCTTTTAACGTTACTAATTAAAATTAATAATTGAAATTGAAATTTGAATTTGAATTTAATTCAAACAAAATTATTTATATAATTCTTAATTTTACATTTCGGAATTATAATTCTAAATAGTTATTTTTGAAAATATATTTTAAACAAAAATATTTTATTATTTTATCATTTATAACACAGTTAATGAGTTAAACTAATACAATTTTTGTTTTGAATTTAGAATATTAAAATGTAACATTGATATTTATTTTTTAAAATTTAATAAATTAACATTTCGAACTGGTATATATCTTTTTTTAATTTAAAAGTTAATATATCAAATATTTTGTATTTTTGAATTTATGAAGTTAAATACTAAATCAATATATTTTTTTAATTTAGTAAGTTAACATTTCAAACCGATATTTTTATTTCTTAATGAGAATCGATATAGACAAAGCTCTTGACACATAAGTTATTTTAATAGGTTGTATCAAACTAATATCTTAATAATATAGATTTTTTTTTAATTAAGGTGATATAACATGACATCCATCACCATGGTCCTCCACTTCCATTCAAAGTATTTTGAGTGAGAATTAATGTAGATAATATATATTTAAAATAGTTTTATTATTTTTTTAAACATAAAAATTGGAATAGAATTACAATTCTATAGTTGTTTTCAAATATAAAAATTGAATTGTAATGCAACGTTTCTATTGAAATTGGAATTCCAATGTCAATTTAAACTATCATAATAAGTTTATTTATTTATTTTAATTGAACTATATAGAAGAACCTGATATTTTTGTCGTATCCTTTGTCGTATAATTTGTTGTATTCTTTTATCTAATCAAAAGTTTTCTTATTTCTCATAGATGTGTCAATGTTTGTCTTGAAATTTTTAATATTTCCAAATTGATTGTATTAAGATTTGAATCATATAATTATTCAATATTCTCTTGCATATTTATTACATTTTACTCCATTTTTTAAAATTCAACTACAACTCCTCAAGTAAGATCCCAATCAATTCCTTTTTATTAATGGTTCAAATTTGAAACTTTATGCTTTTAATACACAAATATCATTAATTGTAAAAGTGTACCTTGTCAATGATATATACATATATAATAAATCTATCAAACCAAATCACTTACACTCTTTCAATAAATTAATGTTTTTGAACCATATTTATTGACCAACACAAATTTTCATCAAACCTCAATACTACGATTTTTAGGTAAATCTCGTACATTGCTTTTTGCTTGTAATAAATGAGACTTCTTTCTCAAGTCTCCATTCATTCATTTTTATTGCTTAGAAAATATAAACCATCAATCTTTTCAAATATTTTTTCTTAAGTATCTCTTGCTCAAAACAAAACGACTTGCCAATTATAAACTCAACAATTTTCAAGCAAGCCTTTCATCTTAATTTTTTTTGAGTTACCATGTTATATCATCATTAATAAGAGTAAATGTCCTTAATTTTTCTGGTTAATTTGACGCTACTAGTATATCTCACTCATGAAGTGACACCTATACACAAAAGTGAAGTATCACATTTTTTATTTATTGATTTTTTTCTCTTTATACATGTGACGCTTTCTTAATGGATAAATGCACCACCTATACTGGTAGCATCGAACTAACCATCATTTCTTTAAAAATTAGAGTGCACCAATTTCTGATTCGAAGAGAATCCTGCTTATTGGATATAAGGCCCACTTGTTTGAAGATGAACACGTAATTCATTCAATGCAATTCCTTATTCTTTAGTTTATGGTCACCTTTTTTCTTACAAACATGTTCTCTAAATGAAACTTATCAAGTTCCTTCACCACTTTTTCCTTTTTCTTTTTTTTAAGAAAGAAATATTGGCACCAAATGTTTGGATACCCATTCATGTATATGACAACTTCTTTGTACCCAATCCTGAAATTAGATTATTCACTTTCTCCATAAGAGGTCGAGAATTCGAAGCGTGCAATGTTAGTATTTTATGGTTCTAACTTAAATGGAGGGAAATTAAAACTAAAAACAGAAGCATAGTTGAATTCATAATTTCTAAATCTTCCATTTCTTAAAATTGGAATAACTGATCCAATTGATGAGCACGTCAATTAACTTTTTCTCTCTGTTAATGAAAAGGTAGAAGAAAAATGACTATACTTTAAATTAGGGACTATTACTGTTAAAAAAAACCAAACATGGTGTTAGTTAATTTGGTTTGGTTATATCTAATTAGATTCTTCTTAAAATTATAAATATCATTTTTATGGTCAGTTTGTTAAGTGATTCCAATTCTGATGTGTGTTAAGTGATTTAAATATAAGAATTAGATTTGGATTTAAATTCAATGAAATTATAATAATGTGTTTTTTTTTTAAATTTGAATTCTGTCTCAATTAGATAAGATTTTTTTAATTAAATAAAACTTTCTATTTGTTTTTTTCATCCCGTTTTCTTTTCTCATCGTATCTTAGCAGCTTCATTTTCCCCAAAATCTTATTTCTCTTCTTAACCTAAATCATCTTTACTTTTTTTTCCTATTTACTTCATAGTTAGCTAGACGTTGAAGAAGGCGATTATATGAGCAAATGATGTGAGCCTTAACAACTAAACGTTGAAGACGATGATTACAGGAGTACTCAACAGTTAGCATTATGTACCTTCTATATATAGGAAAATTTAACGAAATGATCATGATAATGGGTCAAATTCGAAAAATGACCCACGCTTGATAAACCTTACAAAAATAACACTTTCGCCTGCGAAATGTTCGTCTTGTCCCCTTAGACGCCCCCTTACCGCTCATTAACACGTTTTACATAATTCGCGTATGATGTAAAACGTGCATAATAAAATACGCATATTACATAATACACGCATTATGTAATATGCATATTTCAGTATGCACATTTTACATTATCCGTATTTTATGTAATATGATAAAACGTGGATAATGTAAAACGCATATTTCATAATACATAAAACTTAATTTGTCCTCATTTAAAAAAAAAAATCAACTCACGACTTTCTCTCTCCAACCCACAACTCTACTCTCCAACTTCCACGACTCTCCAACATCCTTCAACATTAGTTCAACTTCGTTCAACATCAGTTCAACATCATCATCGTTTGTCCGCCTCGTCGTTCCTATATTCAGGTGTGTTTAAGGTTTAGGGTTTATGTGTAATGTTCTTATTATTCTGGCATTTATGTGTAATACTCCAATGTATGTGTATATTGATGGATAATCTTTAACTTTTAGGATTTAAGTAGCTTTTAGGTTTTATGTGTGTATATTCTGATGTTTCTTATCCAATGTTCCTCACTCACGCGTATTACATCAACGTATTGTAATGTTCTTATTCTGCATGCATGCATGGCTTAGATTTTATTTAATATCCACATATTGATACTTCACGAGCATTGTACATATGTGTATATTGAAATATCCGCGTATTGTCTGATGTTGCTTATTTGAGTTGGTTATGGCTTATCCAATGTCCGCGTATTATCTGATGTTGCTTACTTGCGTTTACTTCAATGTTGTTTGTTTTTTACTTACATGTTGTTCCTTTTTTGTGTAGATGGAGTCAATCATAATTCCTGAGTTTACTGCTAAGGTATCATGGAAAGCCAATTTGTCAAATATTTCCACCAAGTTTGCTACAATGGATTTAATGGAAAGGGTAGAGCAAATATAATTCCGATTTTTATTCAAAGGCGCCCTGTTAGTGCGGTTCTCAGGAACGATAATCCATCAAATGCTCCTCAGGAATAGCAGCTCAAATTCTAAGCATACGAAGTTCCTCGTGAATAGAGAGGAGTTGTGCTTTAGGATGAAGGAGTATGCATTGGTCACATGCCTCAAATTTGGGAGATTCCCTACGGTGAAAACAATTTTCAATCAAGTTGAAGAATGTCTACCTTTGGTGGTAAAATATTTTAAAAGTGATATGATTGTTAGAATATGAGACATTCACTCAAGATTTGTGTCCTACTCTGATAAGGAAGATGCATGGAAATTGGGGCTGGTATTCCTAGTTTTCTAATATCTTTTCTCCCTTGACCCAAGGAGGATAATAAATATCAAACTCCTCCGCATGGTTGAGGACAATGAAACTTTTCTCCAATTTCCATGGAGAAATTTGTCCTTCAAAGAAACCTTGAAGGGTTTGAACAGGGACCTAGAACACTTTAGGTTGGTATATCTGGACAAGAAGAAAGCCACGGGGAAGAAGGAAGACAAGAAGGTTGATGTTTTTTATACCGTATTTGAGTTTGCATTAGCCTTTCAAGTGTGGACCTATGAAGTTATGAAAACGTTTGTCCCCAAATTTGTCTAGAGGATGCTACAAGCGCATAAGCTAGTCTTCCCAAGGATAATACAATACAAATCAAACAGGAAGACCAACGACTTTGATCTTCACACTACCCTGCAAGGCAATATTGTCAAAAAAGATGGAAGTGTCTGAAGAGGAGAAGATCTTGTATGGTGGGGAGGAGTTTTTTTGGGGAAAACAGTTAAAACTATTTCATTAAAATCCCAAAAGTAGGAGGGTCAGAAATCAAAGCTAGACAAACCCTAGCTATGATTAAGGATGACAATCAAAAGACCCTAAAAAACTAATTAGTAGCATTCATACATTCTAAAGAAACAAAGATTACAAATAGAAAATACTACGTTCAAACCTAATCATCCTAGCCTTGGATTTTTGTATGCCATCTATCTTCATTGAGAGGCTTTCTTCCCCTTCCTCTACCTCTTCCTCTTCCTCTAACGATAAAAGGAGATTGTATTGAAGAGGATGATGAGTATTGTTGTTTGTCATTCTGAATTCTCGATTTGTACGAGCCCATTCTGATTTGATAGAAAGTGGTGGGGAGGAGTTTGAAGATATGGGAGGTAATTTGTATGATTCCTTATTTGAACTTGATTCCAAAAAGAGGAAACATGAAGAGATTGAAGATGTAGTCCTCCCAAACCTTCCATGAGGAAGAAAAGACAAATTACTCACTCTAACACCTCTCATTATGTTCCTTCCAAACCTTCCACGAGGAGAAGAACCTGCATTCTTAACCCTAGCCCTAGAACCTCTCATTTTGTCAAGAGCGCCACCGGGAATCAAACAAATGATGATGGCTCTCAAATGACTCAAACTTCAAAAGATCCCCAGAATGATGATGAACCTCAAATGACTCCAACATCAACAACTCCCCATGATGGATGTAGATTGGATCAACTAACAAAGGAGGTAAATGAACTAAAAACTGAAATAAATCTCATAAAAGAGATGTTGAACCAACTACAATAATAGTTTGGCATAATATCATCCACACTAGAGGAGGAACAACGCGTGAGAAGATTGAAGAGGAAGGAGAAGAAGGAGTAGAATGTTGAGGTGAAGGAGGAATACAAGGATGAGGTATTTATAATTCAAATTCACGCTTTTTGTATAGGTTCAAGATTTTTGACTAATTTTTTCCAATGTGCATGACAAGATTGAGGAGGTAAATGGATGGAGAAGGTGGATGTGTTGGTGGAGGAAAAGAAGAAGAAGAATGTAAAGGTGGAGAAGAAGAAGAAGAAGAATGTGGTGAAGAAGCTGGATGTGGTGGTGGAGAAGGATGAGGAAGACAAAGAGAAAATTGAGGAAGATAAGGATGAGGATGTATAGAAGGTGAATGTGGAAGACAAGGCTGAGGATCTGTTGGAGGAGAAGAATAAGGAACTGGTGAATGAGAAGGATGGTGATCTATTGGAGGAGAAGGATGAGGATCTGGTGAATGAGGAAGATTTGGAGAAGGTGAATGTGTTGGAGGAGAAAGATGAGGAATTAGTGAATGAGGAAGATATGGAGAAGGTGAATGTGTTGATTGAGGATCTGGTGAAGAAGATTGATGATGTGGAGAAGGTGAATGAGATGATTGAGGAAGATGTGATGAATGAAAATATTAACAAAGATAAGAATGTGGATCTGATGGAGAAGGTGGAGAAGGTGAATAAGAAGGATGTGGTGCTGGAGAAGGATGAGGTATGTACAATTCACACTTTTTGTATAATTTGCACATTTTTTCTAATTTTTTCCAATGTGCATGACAAGATTTAGGTTCTTTTGGTGGAGAAGGTGGAGAATGTGGTGGAGAAGGTGAATGAGAAGGTGGAGGAAGATGTGGTGAATGAGAATGATTTGGTGCTGAAGGATAAGGTATGTATAATTCATGATTTTTGTATAATTTACACATTTTGTCTAATTTTTTTAATGTGCAGGACAAGATTGAGGCTCTATTGGTGGAGAAGGTGTATGAGGTGAATGATATAGTGGAGAAAGATGTCGTGAATGAGAAAGATTTGGTGCTGAAGGATGAGGTATGCACAATTCACGCTTTTTGTATAATTTATGCATTTTGTCTAATTTTTTTCAATGTGCAGGACAAGATTGAGGTTTTGTTGGTGGAGGATGTGGAGAATGTGAGTTATTATTGTAATATGCATGAGTTATTGATGTAATACATGATTTATTGTTGTAATACACCAATAAATCACGCATATTATCATATGTGTGAGTTATTGTTGTAATACACATATTACAATATGGGTGAGTTATTATTGTAAATATACATATTACAATAACTCACGCATATTGTCATATGCGTGAGTTATTGATATAATATGCATGTATTATTGATGCAATACGTGAGTTATTCACGCTTTTTGTATGATTTATGCATTTTGTCTATTTTTTTCCAATGTGAAGGACAAGACTGAGGTTCTATTGGTGGAGAAGGTGGAGGATGTGGTGCTGAAGGATGATGATGTGTTTATGGACAAAAAGAAGGTGCATAAGAAGAAGATGGAGAGGAAGGAAGACAATGAGGAGGAGGATGTGTTTGTGGAGAATGTGGGCAAGAAGAAGGAAGATAGGGTGGAGGAGAAGGAGGTGCAGAAGAAGGACAAACAAATGGGGGAGGAGGATGTGGTGGAAGTCAAGGATACTTCAATCCAATATAAGAGAAAGAGATCGAGGTCGAGACTACTTACTCCCTACACCGACCCTTCTGGAAAAAAATGAGAGTCAAAGATCCAGTCAAGGACGATCCTTTGGTGAAATTTGATCCAAAACTGCTGAAAAAGTTGACGAATTTGATGAGGAAAAAAATGAATTTAAAATGGTGGATGTAAATATTGTCTCTTCAGGTTATATATTCTTCAATACAATGTTGAAAGCTAAGTGGCTCACTAATGAGGTATTCTTCATTATAGAGTATTCACATTTTTTTTATATAATTCACGCGTATGGTGGCATCATGCTTATTGTATAATTCATGCGTATTATACATGAGATCAATGTCGCATGTTTTCTGCTAAGAAAATGAGCAGCCACTTACCCTAAGACTTACACTAAGGATTTCACAATCGCGGATGTTCATCTAACTACTATCATGCAAAATCATTTTCTTTTGATATAAACTTTATGGAGTACTATTGGGATGCGGAGGAAAGACATATGTTGATGTGGAGCACGGTTGGTGACATTTATGTCCCACTAAACCTCGATTTTTTGCACTAGATAATGTTTGTGGTGCGACTTAAAGAATGACGAATTGACATGTACGATTGTGATCAGTCAATTTTCAAGGGCAAAAAATTTGCACAATTCATGCAACCCCTATGTGAAATGTTTCCGTACTTTCTTAAACAAGCAATGTCTAAAGTGGAAATTGCCAACTATCCTAAGATGACCGAGGATAGTTTCAAATTTCATAGAATCCTACACCCAGAAGTCCCAAAAGCAAAATTAAGTGGGGACTGTGGTGTATTTGTATTAATGTATATAGAGTATGTGACTGCTAAACTTGGTCAAGAAGATGGGGTATCAAATAACATGATTTTTTTAAACAAAAGTGGGCAGTCAGGTTGTTCAACCAAATTATAGAGCCATGAATTGTTATTCTTGTATGTGATAGTATTTTGAGTTATTGTAATACGCGTGAGTTGTTATAATCTGTGTTGTTGTTGTAATATGCGTAAGTTTTTGTAATTATTGAAAAAATAGTTTGACATTATTGAATAGTATATTCACATTATTGAAACACTCTTTTTGTGTCCTTTACACTTTTATATATGAAGACAAAGTTTGAGCATGGAGGTTCATAATGAAATCTCTATAAAACTTCTACACATCTGGACCAACTCCCAACAAACCATTCGAGACGAAATCTTGATATCAAGGCTTGTTGGAGCTGGTACAAATGTGTAAAAGTCTTATAGAGAGTCAAAGTTTTAACATTATTGAAATAATATATTCTTATTTTTATGATCTATAAGACTTTTATACATTTGGATCAGCTTCCAACGGACCATCCGATACGAAATCAAGGTTTGATATCATGGTTGGTTGGAGCTGGTTAAAATGTGTGAAAATTTTATAGAGAGGCAATACGCGTGAGTTATTGAAATATGCGTAAGTTATTAATATACGCGTGAGATCTACTTTTATGTCATTTTTATGATCTTTAAGACTTTTACACATCATTACCAACTACCAACGGACCATTTGATACGAAATCTTTATATCAAGGTTGTTGGAGCTGGTGATGACGTGTGAAAATATTATAGAACGGAGGGTTATTTTAATATGCATGAGTTGATGTAACGGAGGGTTAGTATAGAACAGATGGTTATTGTAATATGTGTGAGTTGATGTAACGTAGGGTTAGTATAAAATGGAGGATTATTGTGATATGTGTGAGTTGATGATACGTATATTACAACAATAACTCACACATATTGTCATATGCGTGAGTTATTGTTGTAATACACATATTACAATAACTCACGCATATTAAAATATGCGTGAGTTATTGTTGTAATACGCATATTACAATAACTCACGTATATTGTCATATGCATGAGTTATTGTTGTAATATGCATGAGTTATTAATGCAATACAAGAGTTATTGTTGTAATAAGCATATTACAATAACTCACGCATATTGTTATATGCGTGAGTTATTGTTGTAATATGTGTGAGTTATTGATGCAATACGTGAGTTATTGTTGTAATAAGCATATTACAATAACTCACACATATTGTCATATGCGTGAGTTATTGTTGTAATATGCGTGGGTTATTGATGCAATACGCGAGTTATTGTTGTAATACGCATATTACAATAACTCACGCATATTGTAATATCACTTCTGTAGTTCTTGACAAAAACTAAGATACATATGTGTAAAGCATGTCAATTCTGTAGAACTTGACATTACAAAAATTAACATTATAATTTGAATATCTATGTTGGAGTCATTTCAATCCAACCTTTTAACACTAAGAGTCACTTTTGATGTGGGTTATAAGTGTTTTTCAAGCCATTGTCTGAAGTACACTTAGAATATTATATTGCATCAAAATCTTCAAAAAATTAACACATATTCAATTTCATACAATATAGTTATTCAACAACATTAATTTCATACAATATAATTATTCATACAATATTGTCTTAAGAAAATGCCATACATGAAATCATAAAATAAAATTATTCAACATTAAGTTCAAGTTAAAGGCTCATACTGCTAAGATGATGACTCATGTTGCTGAGATGATGGCTCATGTTGTTGAGATGATGCTCTTGTAGTAGATGGTGTCGGCATCACTAATTTACATGTTGTCTTGTTATTACATTGACCACCACATGAGCTACATCGTCTTTAGACCTTATGAGGCTCACCTTGGGATGATCTACGCTTGTTATTAGCCTCCCTTTCTTCACCTTAACAAGTAGTTTTAGGCACACTCATTGTTTGATATTTTCGGGAATATCTCAAGCGTCTTCATGACAAACTAGATAACATGTTTTCGCGTATGCATTCAACTACGATTCAGTTGAGTAATATCTGAAAAAGATAATGATTAATGTGAGAAATTGGTTATATAGATTCAACAAGTGAGCAATTGTTACCTTGAACAGAAGTCATAGGGATCCAATTTTCATGTACGGGCAGCAACCAAGGCATAAGTACAAGGAAGACCAGATACATCAAATACCCTACAACTACAAGTCATTCCTTTGAAGTCAACATTAAAATCAGATTCAATGTCATGCACATAAAATCAAATCGGTTAAGTGGATTTACGTTATATAATCTAGCCTTCTCAGCTTACTCACATAAGAACTTTTCATAATTTTGAGATAAATGTTTTGTGTGATTGGAAGCTTTTTCTCTCCTATTATGAAACCATTCTTGTATTGTGAATATTAAATAGTCAGTTAAGATTGTTATGGGATACTTTCTAGCATTCATGCTATGAATATTAAAGTTCTCAACGTAATTTCTTGTCATTTGATAATATCTTTTACCAGGGAAAAAGGCACGACTCCATCTTTCCATCCCAATAATTTCCAAATAGACAACAATACGAGGGTCCTTAGCCTTAATACTGTCAAAATGCCGATTAAATATTGAAACATTGTATGCACGAGAAGCCAAATCAGACTCTGCATGGCGATGATCAATTTTCAATTTGTCCATAATATTCATCTTGATGTGGTATGTGCATGCACCGTGATATGATAAAAACTGAGCACAAAGCATTGCCAATACTTGGGTGTCTATCGGATACAAAGACGAGATTTAGGACTGACCTAATAACTTCTCTTAGTTTTTGCATGAAATATGTCCATGAGTTATTATTCTATGAATCAACAACGTCAAAAGTAACATGATATAGTTGTCCATTCGCATCCAATGCTATAGCCACTAATAGTTGACCCTCCAACCTTGTACTTGAAAACTGGCATTGACGCAAAATACATGACGACAACCGCTTCTGAAACCCCTAATTGAGACGCCTAGGAACATGAACACATACCTGAAATGGAAGAGCTCATCCATCTGGATGTTTGTTATGGTACCCGGATTATTCATCTCCAATATGTATAGGTATGATGGCAATTTACCATAGGAATCCTCTATAATTCCTCGCATCGCCATTAAATCATTTTCCCTATACCTCCAAGTCTTATTATAAATCATCTATATTTCATAACTTTTCTGCATGTCTTCCATTATTTTTTTAGGCATGTGGTCTACTTGCTCTTCACGCATTCTCCAATAACCCATAATGGTGCTTGCCTTTCATTCTTTTGCCTCGTCACAATTGAACATGTATGACCAGCGTAGTCCAAATGTCAATAATATTATATAGGGATTTTAGTCTCACTAAGATATCGGATAAATTCGACACATTAATTTTCTTAATGATAAATTAAGAAAATTTATGAGTTTAAACATTATTTGTCATTAAATTGAAAGTTATTTGTCTTTATTGTCTTTTATGCAATTATAACTTATTTAATTATTGAGAAATGATTGGGGAGGGAATTTGTAAGAGAGAATGAGTGAGAGAATAATGTGGTGCAATCTGGTTGGCTGAAAAAACAATAAAATTTCTCTCTATACTCTCCCTGTGAATTTCGTGAAAGTAGGATACTCCAAATTCAGGGGTCAAAGAGTTTTATAAAACGTACTGGTATCATCGAACTAACCCTCTACTTATACTTTTTCCTTTTTCCAACCAATAAGGTGATATCATGTCATTTTCTCTCTCATGTTTTCCCCAATTTCCCTCCCCCTATCACTCCTCTTAATCATTAATGGGTTTGAGCTTGTATTTATAAGTAGTTTCTAGGCGAATATGCTTCTTTAAAAATTTGCTTGTAAATATTGATATACAACACTTAAGACTTTTAAATTTTTCCCTCTTTAACAAATATTATTGTCCTTCACATTTTTTTCCAACTTTTCATTTCTTTATAATTGTTCTTAGAAGATCCAATCAGAACTAACATTTGGCATCAGAGCCTATTTAAAGAACATGTCGTCAAAATGAACTAGAGATGCAAAGACAATGAAGATCGAAAGAGAAGGGAACGTGACACTCTCGTATCCGTTACTCACGAAGAATAACTACTCTGTGTGGGCATTAAAGATACGGGTAAACTTACAAACACAAAGAGTGTGGGAAGTCATGATGCTCGACGAGGTGGACGCACATAAGGATAGAATGGCTCTCGCCACCATCTATCAAGCGCTCCCGTACAACATACTTCTCATGGTGGACGAGAATGATTCGTCCAAGCTAGTGTGGGAGATGCTAAAGACGATGCATGTTGGAGTGGAGATAGTCAAGGAGGCAAAATTGCAAACCTTGAAGACACACTTCAAGAAGATTTGCGTGAAGAATGGGGAATTAGTGGGTGATTTTACCATGAAATTGACATCCATCATGACTGGTATCCACTTGTTGGGAGGGAAAGTTGGGGAAATCTCGGCCGTCAAAAAGTTCCTTAGAGTCGTACAATAAATATATATGCAGATCGTTACCGCAATCGAGCAATTTGGTGACCTCAAGAATATGAACATCGAGGAGATCGTCGGTCGTCTCAAAGTCTACGAGGAGGGACTTCACGCATGATGAATGGAAGTCACAAATGAAGAAAAATAGATAAGCCAATTTTTCTTCTAGATCGTCAAGTCATAGTGGTAACAGTGGAGATAATCGAGTTTGTGACAAAGGGCGAGGTCAATGTCGTGGAGAAAGCTCACCTCAACAAGAAGACATCAAGCCCCGCAAAGACAAGAGCATACTGAAGTGTTACGCTTGTCAAAACTACGAGGAATTTCTGTCTAAGTTCCCTAACAAAAGGCACAACGATGAGGCAAACCTCACTAGATTCTATGGTGAGGAGACATAATTAATGTTTGCTAATGTAGTGACAATGTTTTTCCCGAAGATGATAAGGCAAACCTCACTAGCTTCTATGACAAGGATCTATCATTAATGTTTCCTGAGGGAGTGACAAATTATTTTCCCAAAGACGATGAGACAAAATTCGAAGAGTTTGTGCAAGAATCGTCCAAGGAGGAATCATATGTGATGTTGCTCAATAAAGAGAAAGTCATGGCGAACCTCCTCGCAAGTGGCGATGAGTATAATTACAACGATGTGTGGTACCTTGATAGTGGAGCAAACAACCATATGACGAGCCATCGAGTGAAGTTCAATGAGATCGACGAAAAGATCACTAGAAATGTGAAGTTCAAAGACGGAAGCAAGACACAGGTTTATTGATCCAGTTTGCGGGAAAATCCATGTGAGAAATGATGTCGTGTTCGACAACAACCAACTCGTACAAAATTATGTGGAGTTTGGAATCCTACGAGATGTATATGCGGAGGCACCACTAGTAGAGATGGATCGTGATGAATTGTTGTTGCTCACCACCGACAAGTCAACAATATATCACGAGGTGGCAACCAAAGAGTCGTGGTATGAGTCCATGAAGAAAGAGCTCGAGTCCATCAGGAAGAACAAGACATGGGAGTTCACCAACTTACCACCCGATCATAAAACCATCGGGTCAAAGTGGGTTCTTAAGTTGAAAAGAGACAGCGAAGGAAACATCCTTAAACACAAAGCGAAATTGGTAGCGAAAGACTACATGTAAAGGCAAGGCGTTGACTTTGAGAAGACCTTTTCACCGATGGAGAAACTTGACATAGTCAGGCTAATTCTTACCATCGCAGCTCACCGTGGATGAGAGATCTACCACTTGGATGTCAAATCAACATTTCTCAATTATGACATTGAAGACGAGTCTACGTTGCTCAACTTGAAGGCTTCATCATCAAAATAAAGAGAACAAGGTGTACAAGTTATACAAAGCTCTTTACGGACTACGTCAAGCACCAAGGGAGTGGAACACTTACCTCAACAAGAGAATGCGGAGTCTCGGCTTCGTGAAATGTTCTCAAAAGAAGGATGGATGCACGAGAAGCCATGGAGGATAAGTACTCATTATTGGCGTGTATATCGACGACTTGATCGTGACAAGATCAAACATCAAGGGAATTCAAGAGTTCAAAAAGCAGATGATGGAGTAGTTCGAGATGAGTGATTTCGGGCTACTCTCGTACTACCTTGGTATCGAGGTGGACTAAAAGAAAGATAACATCGAGGTGAAGCAGATATCTTATACGAAGAAGGTATTGAAACAGTTCGCAGTGGAGGATTACAACCTGAGCAAGTATCCGATGGAAGTAAAGCTACAACTCGGAAAGGATGTAGAAGGAAGCTTAATGGATCTGAAGGAGTATAGGCGTATCATTGGGTGTCTTAGGTATTTGATGCACACTCAACCCGATATCTCTTATGTAGTTGACATAGTGAGTTAATATATGGAGCAACCTACCACTCTACACCAACAAGCAGTAAAACACTTTCTTAGTTATGTGAAGGGAACGATGAACTATGAGATTCAGTTAAGAAGAGGATGAAGATTTTACTAACAACAGCCTAACCGATGACATAGACGACAACAAAAGCACTAGAGGGATGGTGTTTTATCTCAACGAATCTAATCACCAGGAAATCTCTGAAGCAGTGAACTATTGTTTTATCTTCATGTGAGACTGAGTTTATGACAGCTACTACAACGTCGTGTCAAGGACTTTGGCTGAGAAACTTGTTGAGCGAGGTGCTCGGATGTGAGCCAAGGTCGTTAACTCTCTATGTCGACAACTAGTCCGCAATAACATCAATGAAGAACCCGGTGTTTCATGGACGCAACAAACACATCGACATTCAATTCCACTTCATCCGTGAATGTTTCGAGAACCGACAAATCGTCGTAGAGTTCGTAAGCACTATGGAGCAATGTGCAAACATTCTCACCAAGGCGCTAACAAGAGTCAAATTCGTGGAGATGCGAGAGCTGCTCGGCGTGAAGAATCTCGAACCAAATGAAGCTTACGGAGGAGATTATGAGTTTAAACATTGATTGTCAATAAATTGAAAATTGTTAGTCTTTATTGCCTTTTATGCAATTAGAGCTTATTTAAGTATTAATTAGTTTGAGTTTATAAATAGTTTAGAGTTTCTAGACTAATATACTCTTTTAAAATGTTTGCTTTCCTTTAAAATGTTGAAAAAATTTTCACCTAATTTTTTTTATATAATTATTTTTAGAAGACAGAATCAATAAAAATTAATAAAATATTTTATTTAAAAAATGAAAATTATACAAAATAATAAAATTATAAAATCACGTAATATAAACTACAATTTTAATTTTAAATAGTTTAATAAATATATGAAAAGAAAGTATTCTTATTACTCAGAATTGAGATAGAATTCTCTAATAATATGTGGTACGAAGCTTGAGCCTTCGGATAAGGGTAGTTTCGTCTCATTGTATCCTCATCTTAATAAGATTTTATTTATTTAAATTTTGAAATTTTAAAGAACTGTACTCTAATTTTATTTTTAAGATATTTTTATTTTTTATTTTTCAAACACTAATTTTATCACTTAAATAGCCTTAATGGAATTTTTTTAATTATTTTTTTTTTTAGTATAAATGGTCCGAATATAAAATTTAGTTTTATTACTAAATTAAGTCAATATTATTTGCCGAGAACGTTAGATTTTACCTCATTTTTGAAATGTGACTAATCTTTTTGAGTTAAACGCATAATTCTAATTCGTAAACTCACTTAACCAATTAATGAAGCGAACAAAATTTATCAAATAACATACACAAAGTCACATATTAAATATCATTTTATAATTGCACACAAAATCTTATAAAATCATGAAAAGAAGTTCTGCACAAAACTAAAGGAAAAAAATGATATATGTCTATTAGACAAGACTTTAAAGGCAAGTTCATAAAACATCTATTCATATATTAATGTACCAAAAAGGAAAAACAACCCAATTTATTGGCAACACTAGTTTGTAAAAGCAATTGAAACACATTAAAATGTTTCAACAACAGGCAACAACGATGATCACAAAGGAAGTTCGAAGAGAACCCTAATCGTCAACAGGAACTGGTTGCATGTTCTCAGCCTCCTTCCTCAATTCAGCGAAAAGGACCGATGACAAATATCGCTCTCCAAAACTTGGATGAATTGTCTGCAAAAAACCCATTTCATATAAACCAAAACAAAAGATATTAATCATCACTACAAAAGAAATCATCTCTTATCAGCAATTCTAGATTTCCAGCTGAAAAATGACAACCTTTGATCTAAAGTATGTTGCATGTCTGGTTGCAATTCTGTAAGATGCAAAAAGTATTGCATTTCTACCAATATTTGTGTTTTTATTGTAATTTTAGTTACATTTCTTTCAATTCTGTAACATTTATTTTAAAGTTGCAAATCTAGAGTGTTATACCCAAATTTAAATGATACCCATTGTCAGTCATATGAATACTTTTGTTTTTTTTTTCTTTCTAAATGCATACCACAATGAGTTTGCCTTTATTTTCAGGCCTATTGGCAAGTCTGAGTGCTGCAACTGTGTTAGCTCCAGATGATATTCCCACCTATTATATATTTTGGGAATTTAATTAACCACTAAAATTTCAGGAAAAAAAACTGAATATTTTAACAAGTAAAAAGAGTACTAAGTTAGTACCATAAGGCCCTCTTCCACTGCCAATCGTCTCGCCATGTTCACCGAATCTTCACTCGACACCTACAACAAAAAGAGTTTGAAAACCCGATGCTATGATTTAAACAACAATAAAAGAAAATATTTAAAAAATGTCATTACCATCAACACTTCTTCCATTATATCCATATCAAGAATATCTGGCTTGAATCCAACTCCATTGCCTGTAATATGATGAGGACCTGCATAATACACACATAACTGGTTCATAAAAAACAACAATAAAAAATTATACATTTTCATTTTCAAGACCATATACGTATCCATAAATTTGTTCACAATTTCTTATATAAAATACACAAGTAAAAATAAAAGAAGAGAAGCATTCCTCTCTCGAGTACAACTAATGCCAAACGAAAAAGAACCAAAGAAACAAAATCAACCATGAGTCAACCACCACCGGCCGATTAACACTTCAAATAATCTAGGGCTTCGGGTTGCCTAAAGAGAAACTTAAAACATAAAAACAAAGCCAGAAAACAAAATCATCCATCAGTCACCAACTGATCTTAGTTCTCCAATCAACACTCAAAGCTGGTTTCACAAAGAAGATTCAATAATGTTACCAAATTACCTGGTTTGCCCCCATTAAGTACATTACTCTCCTCGGGCTCAATTCCATATATCTGCATCAATAAAATTAAAGACCTTTCAATCATGCAAATATAAATATTGAAAACAAAAACAACAACATTAATGTCAGCAATTGTAACCTTAACATTTGGGTTTTGAGATTTAAGATATTGTCCAACACCAGTAACTGTTCCTCCACTACCAATTCCCATCACAAAGATATCAACTTGTCCATTTGTATCCTCCCAAATCTCCGGACCAGTCGTCTCAAAATGTATCTATAAAACCATAATCAAAATGCTGTCGCGTTGCAAAAATCAGACTCGAATCGAATTTCACCTTTGTATTAGAAGGGTTACAAAATTGCTGTAGCATGAAAGCGTTTGGCGTGGATTCAAGAAGTTGATATGCCTTCTTAACAGTTCCACCCATTCCTTTAGTGGGATCGGTTAAAATCAAATCAGCTCCAAATGCTCTCATTGTTACCCTTCTTTCCAAGCTTGTATAAGATGGCATTGTCAAGATCATCTTGTAACCTTTCAAAGCTGCCATGAAAGCCATGCTAATTCCCATGTTCCCTGATGTTGGCTCGATCAGAACCGTCTTATTCCATTTTTTAAAACAGATTGTTAGCAGTTGAAGAACATAATTCTTTCAGATTTTTTTTGTAAAAAACAGAGTAGTTACTGACCTTTCCAGGAGAAATGAGACCTTTTTCTTCTGCATCCATGATCATTGACAAGGCCGGTCTATTGAGAATCATACCAGACATAGTTATAAACATGAACAATACGATTGATCGATAAAAAAATAACAAGAGATGAGAAACAAACCTGTCTTTAATGCTCGAAGTTGGTTGCATCATCTCTTGCTTGACTGCAATATATGCTCCACAGCCATCAGTAACTTTGTTGAGATAAACCAAGGGGGTTTTACCAATGAGCTGAAATATTAATATGTGTATTAATTTGTTATCACTTATGATTAATCATGATTAGGAAAGCTCTACATTTATTGTGATTATCAAAATCATAACTATAGAAAATGATAAGGAATTAAGGATCATCAACAAAATTGATCCCAACAGTCATTTTTCATCTCAAACTTCTCCACTTAAAGTGTTTTAAATAGGAATGAAACTTTTATCTAACTAAGGTAATCTCTTATTATTAAATAATCAAAATAAATAATATTATTTTTATATAATTAATTATTATTTAAAACAAATTTTAAAAAACTAACCCAAAAATATATATTACAATTATTCTATTTATTAAATTAAAATCTGATTATTATATAAAATATAATAATCAAGAATATTAAATCATTATATAAGATAATAATACACAATAATAATAAAATAATAATAATAAATTATTAAATATAAAGGGAACAAAATTAAGCTATGCATGTTATCAATTTAATTTATCAAGAATAAAAAACTTACACTACATTCTTATCCACACAATATATTATTATTATTATTATACACTTCAAACCAAACAATACATGCCCATACAAATGTGAAACAAGATAAAAACATTATAAAATGAGAATTAAAATAATTACACTTCTATTTCTATTAGAATTCCAATTCCAATGTAAAAAAACACAATCTTTTATAGCAAAACTGGCTATTTGAGAGATATTTCAAAGTTATAGAGAGTAATTAAACCAATAAAAGTTAAGTAGGAACTTTAAACCTTACATAAAAGTTAGTGGGCATTTTGGTCATTTTGGTCATTTTTCCATATTAATTAATAAAATTACAAAGTAAATTGAATACAACTAGAGTGTCTGTATTAGTGTATCACCACTAATTTGGGGGAAAATCTATCTTGGACATGGTTTAATGTTTTAACCCATTTTCAAATAAACAAAATAAATTTAATTATTAATTTAAAGCTTCTTTTCCTGATTTAGTCTGAACAAAATTAATTAATTAATCCGAAGAACAAATCGCTGATGAAAAGCATTGAAATATCCATTGATGAACTTTGAAGGATTCTAAATAAAAAAAAAAAAAAGATGACCTAGTTACCTTAGTGATATCCTTTTTGATGTTGTTTCCAGGAAGATCTTTGGGTAGATCTCTAATCCTTTGAGCAAAAGAATCTGATATGGTTTGAGAAGAGAACAATCTCTTCTTTAAACTAATTAGGCCATTGTTGCAGGTTGAAGATGAACTGATTCTCTTCATAAGGTTTGCTGAAGCAGACATTATAGAGAGAGAGAGAAGTCTGAAACTAAGTTCAGCTCTTCTGGCCTAAATGCCCTTTTTAAGCTGGGACAAAAAAAAAATTAAGTCTTGATTGGATTGTAAATATTTCTGAAATATGATTTTGCTTTTGATAATTAATAAAACTATTCGATTACATTTAACCTCAACTCCACCTAACAATATAAATGTCCTATTTTCCCAAAAAATATATATATATATATAAATGTCATACAACTGTTTTTTGTAGGAGCTTTAAATTAATTTAAATTATCTTTAAAAAAATAGTATATGATAAAAATTTCTTTTGATTAATAAACTCTATAAAATGAAAGACTTAGGTTAAGGTAAAAAATTAAAAAACTCGATAAAATAATAAGATAGTATTTGTTGAAAAATCCCTTTATATTTTTTTATTTTAAAAAAATAAAAAATTCATAATTTATAAAAACTGAAAACATATATATTTAAATAGAACTGAAATATGATTAATACATTCACATTTTTTCTCTTAATTTCTTATTTTCATTTATAGTAGTACTTCAAAACTCATTTATTATTTAGGGACGGACTTAAAAAATATATTTAGAGTTTAAAATAAAATTAAATATTTTTTTTGAGTTGAATTAGTTCAAAAAATTAAGAGAAATATGAGATTAGCAAAATATTATTATTATTATTATTATTATTTAAATATTGATATATGTCTTTTAAGGATATAGATGATGTTAATTAAATTTTTTAAATTAATTATTTATTATAAATATTATTTGGACATAAAACAAATATACACAATTTGAGAGTTAAAAAATTACTTAAAAAAAATTATGTTCTAAATAATTATAATCAAATAAACTTTAATATATATATATATATATATATATATATATATATTAATAATAATGGAAAATATCATAGTTTAATTTTTTTTGAAATTTTTACCTAAATTTAATATTTTTCACATTTCACTCTCTTTATCTCATCTTTTCTTTTATCCGTGAAATAGTATGATATTCTTTATTTAATATTTTTTATTTTATTTTTAAATTTTATATATTTAAAAAATATAATCTTATCTTTTTTATCTTATGTATTTAATAGATAAAATAATTAATAAATTTTTAAAAATTAATTTATAAACAAATAGAATCAAATAAATTTTATACAAAACTGCTAAAACAAAAATCAAACAAATTTTTCCTCAAAATCTCATACAAATATTAATTCTTTCTCTAGCTAACAGTATGTTCTTTCAATATTTGATGCTTTATATATTTAATAAAAAAAATTATGGTGGGCTTAAGCTCACCTTAGCCTAAGCATTTATCTGGTACATGAGTACTTAAAAATGACAGAGAGAGTGAATTTGGGAGAGTAATGAGGGACTGAATGACATAGGGCAATCTTATTAGTTGAAAAATTAACAAATTTTATCTCTCCTTACACTTTACCCATTTTCTCACTCCCCATTCACTCTCCCAAATTCACTCCCCTATCATCTTAAAAAAAAAAGAAAAAAAAGTTAAAAGGTATAGTCACTTATTTTATTTTATATGGATATACAAATTATTTGTTGAATTAGTTAAAAATTTAAAATTATTAATTATTAATTTATCATGAAATTAATAATTAATAATTAATAGATAAATTAATAACTTTTTAAATTAAAAAATTTATTCGATATTATTAATTTAAAGAGTTTATATATATATATATATATATATATATATATATATATATATATATATATATATATATATATATATATAAAAGAATAATTATATTTTTATTTATTTTTATATTAAAGTCATAACTTTTCTTTTCGATTAACTTTTTTTTAAATAAGGTTACGTGAATTGATTTTTTTATTCGAAGATTTTATTTTTATTTTATTTATTTTTTTATTTTTTTATTATTATTTTATTAATTTTAGTTTTCCGCTATAATTTAGAGATATGAGGACCTAGCCTAAATCGTTGCTCTTACTCACACTAAGTGGCGGATTTACTAGGAGGCCTTGGTGTCGGGTCTCCCCAAGCAGAGTAAAAGTTTTAATATATATATTTATAGCAAATAAGGCTTTGTCCTACTTAAACTCTGCCTCTCACATTGGCTTTATAATAACCTCACACTTCTTTTTATAAAATAATATTTTTTTTTTATTTTATACAAATACTATTTTTAATATATAAATATTTATAATAAACTAACACTTTTTTTTTATAAAAATTAATAAAAAAAAACTAATTCATAATTATAGTATTCTAATTTCAAATATAATTTTATTAAAGTAATTGTTATTAATATTTTATTTTATACAAATAATATTTTCTAAGATATAATATTTATAATAATACATAAATTTTAATTAATATATAAATAAGATTTATTTATATAAGCTAAAATATAAAGAATTATATATAAAATAATGAAAATCATATAATATTATTATTTATTTTAAAACTACATTTATATTATAATTATATATATATATTATTAATTTTAATATAATTAATAATATAAATTACTTATAAAATAAAGATTAAAATAACAATTTATATAAATATAAGGGTAAAATAATAATTTATATAAATATAAGGGTAAAATATTATTTTATATTTCTTAATTTTAAATTAGTTTTAAACCATTTCAACAAATAAATGTATTTGTTAGATTTTATTTAGAAGCATAGGGGTGTGACACATATTTATTTTTAGTTATTTATTTTATGTAGGATATAGAATAATGGAGATGTGTTATAAACGAATTTATACTTCTACATCAAATGACCCGTCAGAGCCTTCTCAAGCAATTAATGAGCCTACTAATGAGTCTAATGTTACTGATCAAATATACATGGTTAGAATATATGATATCAAAAGATGCATCATTTTATTTTTCGTGTTATCTTTTCAAGCCTTTAAATAGAGAAAACGTAGATGATACATTTATAGGAGATAGGTACAAAAATTGGAAAAAGGCATTAGAAAGATTCAATCGACATATGGGAACTTCAAATAGTTGTCATAATGAAGCTAAAATTCAATTTGAATTATTTCAAGATCAACGACATAGCGTGAGAAACGTTTTACGTACACATGGTCGTGATATATAAATAAATTATCGCACCCGTTTAACGACAATATTTGATGTAACACGCTTTTTATTGAGGCAAAAATTACCTTTCCGGGTACATGATGAGTCAAGTAGTTCATCAAATAAAAGTAATTTTCTTGAATTGATTGATTGGTATAGTCAACGTAGTGAAGAAATTTTGTTTTCTTTTGTACCGACTCATGGAAAAGAATAATTTTGTAATTGTGCTTGTTAGTATTTTTATATAATTAACGAGTAAAATTTTAATTAAAAATGCATTTATTTGATAGCCAAAAAATGCTACTTTACTATGTATTTGCCTCGAGAAAATATTTCTGGGTCCGCCACTGCTCACACTTATGAATAGATTACGCTCATTAATAAAAGTTAGAAACTTGTTACAATCCTCTTATTACAATGGGCAATGACATTAAAGAACTCACTTTCAACTCAACCTTTTTACAAGTTTATTGGCTCAATGTACTAAGGATAAAAAAAACGCTAGTCAGAGTGTTTTTTTAAGATTTTGTGCTGATAATTTTTTTTCTATGTTTTTAATTGTTTATATTATTAAAATATTATTTTATATTTAAAATTTAATAAAAATAAAATAAAGACATTTTAAAAAATTTTAATTGATGAAATGAGTTATTTCATAGTTAAAATTATAATAATTTTATAGATTTTTTTTTAAAATGTATAAAATTCTAAAAATATCTGAAAAACTTAGATCGAATGAGAAATGTATTTCCTCCGTGTCTTGTCAATAAATATAAATGGTTAAAACTTATTTTGATCTTTTTAGTTTAAATTTTATCTAGTTTTGGTCAAAAAGTTTTGTTTGATAAAAACATAAATTATCTGATTTTTTAATTAGTTTAATTATTAAAAGGTTATTTTTATTTAAAATTTTAATTTAATAAATATAAAATAAGAGTATTTTAATATTTTTTTTAATGGATAAAATGAGTGATTTAATAATTAAAATTATAGTGGTGTAATAAAGAAAAAAAATTCTAAATTACTAAGGATTCAATTTATACTCACCTTATTGAACTTATTCTCATGTACAAGTGATTGTACTAGCTTATTTTGATCTCTAATGCTAGTTAAACTTATTTTCAACTTATAATTTAGTTTTTTTTTTAATTTATATATATATATATATATATATATATATATATATATATATATATATATATATATATATATATTCTTTTCATATTAATCACTTAATTTTTTTTAAAATATTAATAATATAAAACTCACTATTTAATTAATATTTATAAATTTAATGTTTTTTATTTAAAATAATTTATATATTTTATTAACTTAATTTTAAATATTAATAAATTACTTAAATAAAAAATAATTTATTTTAAAATAAATTATATGAATATATTACTTTTTATAAATTTTATAGTAAAATGTATTAAAATGTAAAAAGAATGAATAAAAATATTAAAAAAAATATTAAAATTATAAACTTAAACACTAAGATTATATTTTACTGTAGAAAAATAGAAAAAATTTAGTTTAAACTTAAAATATAATTTTTTACGCTAATTTATTAAAAAACATTTTAATCATGCAAATATAAATATTGAATTAAAAAACAAATCTATATTCAGTAAATGATAGGAAATTCATCTATATTCAATATATTAAAAAAAACCATAGAAACAAATTTTAAAAAATTATATTTTAATTAAGTATTTGAAAAATATAATTAAAAAATATAGGTTTGATTAGACACTTAATTATTTGAAAACAATGCTAAATAATCCAGATCAAACACAAGGCCTTTTTTTAATTAAAAGTTCTTGTATCAAAGAAGGTTACTTAAGTAACATCTAAAATATTAAATACTTTTATATTTTGTTTATATTGAGAAGGACTCTTCGTAAAACATTAAAATTTTTTTTTACAAAGATTTATGTTTTAAGAATTATGATACAATATTAACAGTTATATTCCAACTTAAATAGGTAGTTTTTTATATTAAAAATATAATTTATAACATTAATCTTTCACATAAAATTATTTTTAGTGGAACTATTTCATTAACAATTTTTTTATTTAAAAATTATTTTTATTTTAAATATCTTATTAGAGTATTGATTCAGATGAAATAATATTATGGAATATTTTAAGTATATATTATTAAATTTAACTAGCATTTATCCCGTGCATTTGAACGAGTAATAATATAAAAAACTGTGAAAAAAATATTACGGTAAAATATTTATGGGCGGGTCAACCCACAATCCGACTCAAGTATCCATTTATTCCCACATATATCCAAATTAACCACAGTTCAAGACCCGGCAATCCGGACACTTTAAAAATTAAGCATCATTATATATATAGAGATTAGTTAGTTAAAAAGTTGAACTTATATTGTTAAAATGTCACGCGTTTATCAAATTTTGGGTTGAATTTAAAATATAAAGTGTTATTAGCCTAGTTGGTTAAAAAGGTTGTACCATTTTTGTTAGGTTACAAATCGAACCATACCTATAACATTTTTAATTTTATTTTTAACCGTTTTAAGTTTATGGGCGGGTCAACCCACAATCTGACCGAAGTATCCATTTACTCTCACATATATCCAAATTAACCACAGTTCTCGACCTGACAATCCGGACACTTTAAAATTTAAGCATCATTATATATATATATAGATTAGTTAGTTAAAAAGTTGAACTTATATTGTAAAAATGTCACGCGTTTATCAAATTTTGAGTTGAATTTAAAATACAAAGTGTTATTAGCCTAGTTCGTTAAAAGGTTGTATTTTTTTTGTTAGGTTGCAAGTTCGAACCATACCTATAGCATTTTTAATTTTATTTTTAACCGTTTTAAGTTTATGGGCGGGTCAACCCACAATCAGACCCAAGTATCCATTTATTCTCACATATATATCCAAAATAACCACAGCTCTCGACCCGGCAATCCGGACACTTTAAAAATTAAGCATCATTATATATATATATTAGGTAGTTAAAAAGTTGAACTTATATTGTTAAAATGTCACGCCTTTATCAAATTTTGGGTTGAATTTAAAATATAAAGTGTTATTAGTCTAGTTGGTTAAAAGGTTATACTTGTTTTGTTAGGTTGCAAGTTCGAACCATACCTATAGCATTTTTAATTTTATTTTTAATCGTTTTAAGTTTATGGGCGGGTCAACCCACAATCCGACCCAAGTATCCATTTACTTTCACATATATCCAAATTAATCACAACTCTCGACTTGGCAATCCGGACACTTTAAAAATTAAGCATCATTATATATATATATAGATTAGTTAGTTAAAAAGTTGAACTTATAGTTAAATTGTCACGCGTTTATCAAATTTTGGGTTGAATTTAAAATATAAAGTGTTATTAGCTTAGTTGGTTAAAATGTTGTACTTGTTTTGTTAGGTTGCAAGTTCGAACCATACCTATAGCATTTTTAATTTTATTTTAAATCGTTTTAAGTTTATGGGCGGGTCAACCCACAATCCGACCCAAATATCCATTTACTCTCATATATATCCAAATTAACCACAACTATCGACTCGGCAATCAGGACACTTTAAAAATTAAGCATCATTATATATATATAGATTAGTTAGTTAAAAAGTTGAACTTATATTGTTAAAATGTCACGCATTTATCAAATTTTGGGTTGAATTTAAAATATAGAGTGTTATTAGTCTAGTTGGTTAAAATGTTGTACTTGTTTTGTTAGGTTGCAAGTTCGAACCATACCTATAGCATTTTTAATTTTATTTTTAACCGTTTTAAGTTTATGGGCGGGTCAACCCACAATCCGACCCAAGTATCCATTTACTCTCACATATATTCAAATTAACCACAACTCTCGACTCGGCAATCCGAACACTTTAAAAATTAAGCATCATTATATATATATATAGATTAGTTAGTTAAAAAGTTGAACTTATAGTTAAAATGTCACGCGTTTATCAAATTTTGGGTTGAATTTAAAATATAAAGTGTTATTAGCCTAGTTTGTTAAAAGGTTGTACTTGTTTTGTTAGGTTGCAAGTTCGAACCATACCTATAGCATTTTTAATTTTATTTTAAATCGTTTTAAGTTTATGGGCGGGTCAACCCACAATCCGACCCAAATATCCATTTACTCTCATATATATCCAAATTAACCACAGCTATCGACCCGGCAATTCGGTCACTTTAAAAATTAAGCATCATTATATATATAGATTAGTTAGTTAAAAAGTTGAACTTATATTGTTAAAATGTCACGCATTTATCAAATTTTGGGTTGAATTTAAGATATAAAGTATTATTAGTCTAGTTGGTTAAAAGATTGTACTTGTTTTGTTATGTTGCTAGTTCGAACCATATCTATAGCATTTTTAATTTTATTTTTAACCGTTTTAAGTTTATGGGCGGGTCAACCCACAATCCGACCCAAGTATCCATTTACTCTCACATATATCCAAATTAACCACAGCTCTCGACCCGGCAATCCAGACACTTTAAAAATTAAGCATCATTATATATATATAGATTAGTTAGTTAAAAAGTTGAACTTATATTGTTAAAATGTCATTCGTTTATCAAATTTTGGGTTGAATTTAAAATATAAAGTGTTATTAGCTTAGTTGGTTAAAAGGTTGTACTTGTTTTGTTAGGTTGCAAGTTCAAACCATATTTATAGCATTTTTAATTTTATTTTTAACCGTTTTAAGTTTATGGGCGGGTCAACTCACAATCCGACCCAAGTATCCATTTACTCTCACATATATCCAAATTAACCACAACTCTCGACCCGGCAATCCGGACACTTTAAAAATTAAGCATCATTATATATATATATATATATATATTAGTTAGTTAAAATGTTGAACTTATATTGTTAAAATGTCATGCGTTTATCAAATTTTGGATTGAATTTAAAATATAAAGTGTTATTAGCCTAGTTGGTTAAAAGGTTGTACTTGTTTTGTTAGGTTGCAAGTTCGAACCATACCTATAGCATTTTTAATTTTATTTTTAACCGTTTTAAGTTTATGGGCGGGTCAACCCACAATCTGACCAAATATCCATTTACTCTCACATATATCCAAATTAACCACAGATCTCGACCCGGCAATCTGGACACTTTAAAAATTAAGCATCATTATATATATATATATATATTAGTTAGTTAAAAAGTTGAACTTATATTGTTAAAATGTCACGCGTTTATCAAATATTGGGTTGAATTTAAAATATAAAGTCTTATTAGCCTAGTTGGTTAAAAGAATGTACTTGTTTTTGTTAGGTTGCAAGTTCGAACCATATCTATAGTATTTTTAATTTTATTTTTAACCTTTTTAAGTTTATGGGCGGGTCAACCCAAAATCCGACCCAAGTATCCATTTATTCTCATATATATCCAAATTAACCACATCTCTTGACCCGACAATTCGAACACTTTAAAAATTAAGCATCATTATATATATATAGATAACATTTATTCGTATAAATGTCTCAGATCTGGCCATGTGTTTCCAAACAGATCCAATATTGGAGTAGAGTTGAAATTATTATTTTTCATTTTTTTTTGTTAAATATATTTTTAGATTGATCATGCCTAAAAAAAATATTTTAAAAATTTTACAATTTAAAAAAGAATGTGAATCATGATTCAAAAATATAATTTAGTTAGGATCTAAAACAAATATATATACAAAATGAAATAAAAAGTTATAATATGATTTGAATAATATCTAAGAAATAATTTATACTTTCTTTAAAAAATTGTATATGATAAAATATTATGTAATTCAATAATACTTTTAAATTTGGTTGATTTGGCCATTTGAGGTTATTTGAAAAGAATCTTAATTATGTAATTAATATTTTGTTGGATGAAAACAATTAACTAAACTAATAAAAAAATTAAGCAAGAGTAAATAATTTAGTAATTATAATTTAAATGATTTAATCCATAAATTTAATTAAAGATGAAATACTGGATTAATTTTTAAAGATCTAGTAAATAAATAACAGAGAAGCCTGCCTGATCATTTTTAATAGAACAATAAATCATAGCAAATGGTTAATTTATTTTGTTAAAAAATTATTTCTTACCTATTATTCTTACAGACAATGACATTTTGATCCAGACATTTTTAAATTAAAAAAATTATTAACATTTTTTTATATTTTAAAACTAATTTAATAATTAAATCTAAATAAATTATTTATTAAATTAAAATGAGTTATTATTATTAAAGATGTGTACGTCACTCTAACTTAATACGTTTTTTTTAAAAATAATCTTTTAAAAATAACGAATTGAACAATCTTAGCATAGAAATATATATTAAAATTATGTATCAATATCGTAATTATTTACTGCTAGCAAATTTATTATTTATAATATAAAAAATAATATAATTTTAAATTTGTATTATCATTTTCATTATATAACAAAAATAATTTTTTTTGGGTAAGATTCGTCATTCGGCAACCATTGAATAATAATTGACCTCTGTAACGCAGAGGAGCCAAACCCTTCATTCCAAAAAAATAAAACAAAAAAAACCGCCGGCTTTCTTATGAACTGGGACCCACTAGGACCAGTATCACGAGATTCAAATTCAATTAGAGCATACTGTCAAGTTTACGACATGTGTCTAATAGGGCCCACAAAATACAAATATCTATTTTAATTTAATATAAATTCTTAAATTTTAAAATTTAAGTAAAAATATATTAATTAGATAAATTGTAGTATTAAACTACTAATTAGAGACAATAAGAATCTAATATTATAAAAAGTGCATTGATAATCATAAATTATTTAAATAATTTGTTTTTATGTGAAAAGTAACCTATTTAATTTAAATGAATAATTTGATAAAATAATTAAATATAGTTTTAATATAGAATAGTTTAAGTATTATAAAACACATAACTTTCTTGAAAAAATAATAAATAATTGTATATTAAAACAATCGGCCGTCAAACCAGATCAAATTCGATTTCCTCTCCTCGAGTTTGTTTGATGCTGTTATTTGGTGGGTGGGTGTCAGGGTTAAAACAAAAAGACTAACAAAGCGGACAAAATAAATTATTTGAACTTTTAATTAATTGAGTTATTATAATTATTTATTTAAATTTAAAATAAAATAAAAATATTTAAATATTAATTAATAAATAAAATAATTTAATCATTTATAAAAAAATTATAATAGAATGGTTAAATTCAAAGTAAAATTAAAAAATACAAATTTATATCAAACGAACTAGGGGTGACAATGAGGCGATTCGGGACGGATAATACATTTATCATCCCCGTCTCATTTTTATTTCGAAGATTTTTATAATACCATCACCGTCCCATTCGTTTTCGGAAATCCCCGTGGGGTACCGTTTATAAAATATTTTAAAAATAAAAATAAAATAATATTTATATTATTATATAGAAATAAACTTACCATTCTAATAAAATATAATGGATAAAAAAATAAATTGGTGATTTTATATATTTATTTGTGTTTATAATGTTCGGGGCAGAAACATGGTGAGATCGGAGCGGGTCGGGGCGGAGGACACAAAAACTATCCCCGCCCCATCCCCATTCGGTTTTAGGGAAAAACCGCTCACACGGGATAATTTGGTTCGGTTACCATGAAGCGGTTTCAAATTATCATCCTTAAAACAAACTATTAAAGTTATTAATTTTTTTTTAATAGTAAATTTGAGATATTAATTAAATTAAGAGAAATAAATATATATATATATATATATAATGATGCTTAATTTTTAAAGTGTTCGAATTGGCGGGTCGAGAGCTATATTTAATTTGGATATATATGTGAGAGTAAATAGATAGTTGAGTCGGATTGTGGGTTGATCCGCCCATAAATTTAAAACGGATAAAAATAAAATTAAAGATGTTATATGTATGTTTTGAACTTGCAACCTAACAAAAACAAGTACAGCCCTTTAAACAACTAGACTAATAACACTTTATATTTTAAATTCAACACCAAACTAAATGAACGCGGGACATTTTAACATTATAAGTTCAACTTTTTAACTAACTTTTTTTTATATATATATATATATAATGATGCTTAATTTTTAAAGTGTTCGGATTGCCGGGTCGAGAGTTGTGATTAATTTGGATATATATATATATACAAGAGTAAATAGATACTTGGGTAGGATTGTGGGTTGACCTGCCCATAAACTTAAAACGGTTAAAAATAAAATTAAAAATACTAAATTTATGTTTTGAACTTACAACCTAACAAAACAAGTACAACCCTTTAATCATCTAGGCTAATAACACTTTATATTTTTAATTCAACACTAAATTAGATGAACGCGGGTCATTTTAACAATATAAATTCAAATTTTTAACTAACTAATCTATATATATAATGATGCTTAATTTTTAAAGTATTCGAATTGCCAAGTTGAGAGCTGTGGTTAATTTGGATATATAAGTGAGAGTAAATGAATACTTGTGTCAGATTGTGGGTTGACCCGCCCATAAACTTAAAATGATTAAAAAATAAAATAAAAAATGTTATCCGTAATTTTGTTTTCACGATTTTTATATCATTACTCGTGCAAATACACGAGCTACATGTTAGTTGTATTAATATACAATAAAAAATAAAATATTTTATTATTTGAATTGAAAACTTAATTAAAAAGATAGGAAAATTTTGTGAATTATTTAGAAATTATGAAAATAACTCTAAACCAAACTAATAAAAAAATCAATTAAAAATGATAAGAAGAGCAACGGTGGGGCAGCGACTACCCAACAACGCACAACTTGACAGCCAAAATGGATAAAAATGTCACGGTGGACTAAGAATATTAAATGAATAATAAATAATTTTTAATTTTTTTAATCCCTCTCAATTTCCTCTCTTTCTCAGTCTCTCTTTTCCTCGGTCACTCAATTTTCGATTTCCCTATTCGGTTATCTACTTCCTTCTTCCACGACTTCGACCTTCTTCTTCATTTTTCCGACTTCGACATTCTTCTTTCTTCTTCTACGATTTCGGACTTCGGTGATTTCTTGTTTCTTCCAATATCTTCTTCAACAAGTTCAAAAATGGTAAGCTTTGAATAACCAACAACAATGTTACCGAACAACTCAAACCTTAAAATCATTTTACTTTTTAGGAGAATCAATTTCCTTCAACTAAATCAAAGTCCGATACTAATAGAAGGTAAGTTCCCGAACATGATCATTCCGTAGTTGGGGTTATTCCTCCCGAACATGTCCATGTTCTAGAACTTTATTTAATGTTTGGAAACTTTTTTTATTTATTTTTCTATTTATGTATATGTATCCATTTACAAAAACCTCAATATTAGAATAGACATATTGATACTACACATTATAAGTAAGTTTGATTTCTGGATGTGTATTCATTTACAAAAACCTTAGTTTAGTATATGGGCTACTTAAACTACTCTTATGTGTTTGTTTAGGTAATTTTATGTTAATGATAGTAATAAAACTAAATTACAAGGGAGAATCTTAAACTAATTTGCAAATCCGGTCAAAGTCATATAGATTTTCAAATCTGGCCAAAGTTATCTTATACTAATTTCCAAATCTTAAACTAATTTGTAACATTCTCAGTTATATAGGTCTAAAAATGGCATCAACTTTAAATTTTAGTGTATGAGCCTTAGGCCGCGCCGATATTAACCTCCTCCATTGTTAAAAATGTATTAGACATTATTGTTATATCTACAAAGAATATGGCTAGATCTGCACAAAACATGGCTACTAGATATGAACAGAACATGGTTAGATCTGCACATAATATAGCAAAATCAATACAAGTAATGATAGATGTAGCATCATCATCACAACAACTAAAACTCAATCCATATGTCCTATTTGACTCCTTGATCCATGTCTTGTACGAGACCATGAAAACAAATCAAATTCTCAAGGATTCTATGCACAAATATTTCATAAAGGCACCCCTATAGAAGAAACTCAACCCGTAAATGTTCGAGTTGAAATACCACCCGAAGTGGTGGAGGCTGCGACTATTGCCATAGATCATTAACCTGAAGTGATGGTTGTGGTAGGAAAATATGCCTATATTAGAAAAAAGTCTAAGAGGAAGCTTATACTTGAATCATCATCACCCGAAGATTCCTTAAAGATAACAAAGCAGCTGATTAACAAATTCCAGACAAAAGAAACTCAACCCACAGAAGCCCCACTCTCGCTTAGAACACAACCTAAGAGGAAGAGTAAGTTAATGATTAACAATCGGCCAACAGTTCGAGTTGAAACACCACTCGAAGTGGTGGAGGATGTTGCCAGAGAAACTCAACCTAGAGAGATTGTAAATAAGCTCTACTCCAACTTAGAACTCAACCTAAGAGGAAGAAGAAGTTAATGATTAACAATTGGGTGGTGCTTTGAGTTGAAACACCACCCGAAGTGGTGGTGGCTGTGCCTATTGCCATAGAACCTCAACCTACAGAGGTTAGAGTAGAAAAAGAAGGCCCAACCAGAACACAACCTAATATGATTATAAAATATGGGATGACTCTTTTCTCTCCGTACATGGCATTAACTAGGAAGAAATATTCCCATGCCTTCCAAGTTGCCCAAATCACTAATTTGGATCAAATGATTGTGGTGTTAATTTTTGCAGATTTGGACTTAAGGTAAAATCTTTAAAACTCTTCATAGTCATTATAATGTTTTCTTAACTCTTATTAGAATGTGTTTTCTTCCTTTGTCTTTGTAGTGAAGTTTTATTCTAGAGTGACCGAGTCATGATGTTAGTAGAGGACACATGCTTTCACTGAAAAGTGAAACCTATTTGGACTCTGGAATAGTTGATGCTTGGACATAAATGATCAATTACCGCACAAAAACAACTCCAATCAACATCCTAAAAAACTGCTTCTATGCATTTACATATGTAAGCTTTTTATATGATTATTATATTTGTTTTTTAATATGATGTTCATTTACATAGTACACATCCTTATGGTGGTATTTTTAACATCTGCTGATGTACTTCATAGTTGGGCTGTACCTTCCTCAGGTTTGGCTCTACAATTAAAGAAGAAATGAATTTATTTTATTTATCATCTGAAGATTTAAAGAAGGCTAACCTTGTAAGTAGCTTCTCCAAATTTTAGAATATTCTCATTTTTTGCTAATTAATCACATGATATCTTAAATAAAATGGTTAAGTTTTACAGATTTTGTTCTCTATTTTTTAACATTCTCATTATTATGTGTACTGCATAAACTTAAAAAAATAAATTTAAATAATTGACAACATACCACTGCCCGAAGGTTTATCATGGGAGAAAAAATATAAAACATCTAAGGCCTTGGTAATAAGATGAATTTCTCTATCTAAAAGTGTTTATCTTTCACATTTATGTTTATATTTTTCTTACCGTGGTAAAACATAAAAATGATTTTGTTGAATTAATGAAGAGTTTTGACTCAGGAATCACCACTTCAATAGATGAATTCACATTCGATAATATGAAATTTCCTTGGAAAGACCCTGGTAATAATTTTTTTTGTGGAATTTATTGTATGTGGCAACTAGAATCATTCACAGGATAAGAAATACAAGTAAATCTTGTTTTTAGAAAAAAATATAAGTTTTACAGTTTTAACATTATTTGAGAATTATATGTACTAACCTGTTAAAACTTGTGTTTTTGAAGTTTATAGAAATACTTGAATCAATGAGGAGAAATATGGTGCGACGCTCCTAAAGTCAGATCTGAACAATAATAGGATCAAACTTCATGAAAAAATTTGAGAAAGTTGCTACATTGTTATAAATGTAAAATAGTTGAACACTAATTGTAAATTAATACAATTTGTAACATTGTGACATTGTATGGTTGCTACGTTATATATGAAATGAATTATAAATTAATACCATTTGTTTATATTGAAAATTACTTAGAATGTTTAGTTGATACATTATATTGGAAATAAATTGGAAATTAATAACACATTTTGGGGTCGAAATGGTCCACAACATGGTCATGTTGGGGACAAAATGGTTTAGAACATGTCCATGTTCTGGACGAAATACTTCCGAACATGACCATATTTGTGACTAAATGGTCCAGAACATGACCATATTCGGGATGAAATGGTCCAAAATATGGCCATGTTCTGGACGAAATGGTCTAGAATATGGTCATGTTCTGGATGAAATGGTCCAGAACATGACCATATTATGGACTATTTCGTGACAAACATGGACATGTTCCGAACCATTTTGGGACGAAATCAAGTTTTTTTTAATAGAATCTTATTTGTATGTTTTTTTAATATAATAAACTGTAATTTTTTATATACTTAACATTAATTACTTTTACACTAAAAATTAAATTTTTATCTTACAAATAAAAAAATTTCATACGATTACTAATTTTGCTGAATGTTGTCCCCACAAGCATTATCTTCGGGATATATTTGAGAAGACAAAAGTGATGTGAAGGAAAATTAAGTCGAGATTGGATCATTCCATTGTTGTTGTTGTGTTGAATCATGTACTATTGTTGTTGTTGTATTTATATAATATAAAAAATAATGGAATTTGAATTTCATTGTAGTTTTTATAACAACTTACAAATATCCAAATAAAACACATCTCAAAAATTAACCTTATTTCGATCCCTTTTGTTCAGAACTCTTTCGATGGAAGATTATTTAGGTTTGTTTGGTGGTCAAACTCTAGCCCTTACTCTCACGAGAGAGTGGATCAATTATGTTGGTTCACAAGGAGTTGTTGTAGAAAGTGTATGTGCAAAAGTAGTTGGTTTAGAAGCGAATGTTGTCGAATATTAAATAAACTTTTCCTTCACTTCTTTCACCACTTCAGTCAAAAAAGAAGTATTATGATCAATTGTGGTGCAATATGTTGGAGCTCTTGCATCATTAGAGTAAGATAGTTATACAGATTTCTTTCAAGGTCACCCATATCAGAATCAGAATTTTTGTTGATACTTTGATAACCTCTTTTCAAATCTTTGCACCAGCGGTCCAAAATATAATTAACCGACACCATATTCATCATCATTCTTCTCAAAACCGCCAAAATATGTCTACAAAAGAGTCCTCTTAACTCAAACTGTTGACATTGACAGTTACAGAAGTCTCCATCTAGGTGCAGTTTACCTTACATAAATATCTCTCTAATGTTCTCCATCATGACCTTGTATGGTCTCCATCACTCCAAATGTTGTTGTTGTCCCATTGTCTTCAAGTATGGAGGTGTCACATAACATCAACCCTTTCACCTCATTCTAGAACAACTTAAAAATGTCATTTGTATATACACTAAGAAATTTATTTTCCAATGAATATCCACTCACAATTGTAATAGTCGAATTATAAGAATGAAAATCCAATTTTTTCCTTCTCTATGTTCTTCAAGGGCCCTATCATATTACTCTATGAATTGTTTTATGGATGTTTTAGAATGAACTAAGTCATTAAAAAAGAATTCTTAGATTCACTTCTTTGAGATGTTGACATGCCTGTCCAGAAGTGGCATTTAACATACACAATAATCCATTTTTCAAGTTTTACGTACAAGAAGTTCAACCAATAATTGTCTTGCAATTAAAATTTATCTATCATTTTCAGCCAACCATCTTGACACTGTTCGATTGTGATTGAGTTATAAACAATGTTCTTGAATGTCTTTTTTATAGTTTTATAATGTGTATGTGCAAACAATTTGGTGGGGAATTTCTTCAATATGCCACAAACAAAAACAATGTTGAGTGTTCGGAAAGACATTTTCAATTGCAATGGGCATTGATCAACATTGGTTAGTGATTATTGCCTTTGGAGCACGTTCGTTCATACATGTCAATCATGCTTTGTAAATACAAATAAATGACTCCGAATCCTCATTGGACAATAAGCCACATCCAAGCAAATTAATTATCCACGATGATTAACACTGACAAAAGGAGAAAATGGCATATCATAGCGGTTTGTCAAATATGTTGTGTCAAATGTGATGACATTGAGAAGTACTTGTATGCAACCATGTATCATCCACTAGTTTAAAAAGACATTCTTTATCCGATTTTTCTCGTCCACATCATATACATAAAACATTTAAACATCTGCTTTGCATTTGGTAGAAATACTAACATAAGCGTTTCATCATCACTATTTTCTAATTGTAACCTCCTAGCTTCTGAAATATAGTTATGTGGCTTCTCTCATCATAAGTCATATTATCATATCCACTAGCTTTTAAATATAAGGGATTGATACGTTTTTGACAAAGTAATTTAAGCTTTGTCATTTAAATCCAATCTTCTCCTCACACTTGGACTTAGAACCTTGTGAGATCTTAGATGTCTTGATTTTCTAGGACTCATAATATGGTTATGGTCATGGAAGACACTAGTTATCTCAACAACACCTTTATTCCAAACTACAATATTTATCTTAGCCTTGTAGTTTGTCTTGGTGGAAGGTCTACATTGTAATCCTTTTCCCTTTGTAGAACATGCACCACATTTGGCACAAGCGATGGAGAACCACTTTTGTTTTCCATTTAGAGCGTTCCTTGCTCCTAGCTTAGAAATTCCCAAATCCTTTGATTGAGAATAAGCGTTATAAAATTCGCGAAGATCCTTTCCAGAAGGAAAAGTAACCAGTACTAGGGATTTGAACATTGTGTATTTGAACTTCGAGATCCATGAAGCTAAAGAATAAGAGAGAAATCGTATTAATAAAAAGAATAATGAATAAAATTACGTATTTTCATCCTGAACATGTCCATGTTTGGGAGGACGAAATGGTCCAGAACATGACCATTTCTAGACGAAATGATTTCGAACAATGTTCACGTTCAAGACGATTTGGTCCTGAACATGATCATGTTTAGGACCATTTCGTCCTCTAACATGGTCATATTCTGGACCATTTTGTCCCTAACATGACCATATTTTGGACCATTTCGTCCACAACATGGTCATGTTCTAGACCATTCCGTACCCAACACGGTCATATTCTAGACCATTTAGTCCCCAATATGGACATATTCCAGACCATTTCGGCCCAACATAGACATGTTCGAGACTATTTTGTCCCAAACAGACCAATATTACTAATATTTCACCTATGTTTATTAGTATTACACTTTAGTTTTAAAAACAACATTAAAGTTTAGACATTACACTTCACCTTAAAATAACAATACAGTTCATATATTAAAGTTTAAGTAAAAAATAACATTACAATTTAGTTCGATGGTCGTCTTCTTTGTAGTCTTCTTCTTCGTGGTAGTCGTTTTCTTTGCAGTGGTCTTCACGACGATCTTCTTCTCAATGGTCTTCTACGTAGTAGTCGTCTTTAGGTCATCGTCTGCTTCGATTTGAGATTCTCATTGAGAGAGAAATTTAAAGCTAATACTTTTGAGCTCTTTTCGATAGTAGAATGCTTTGATTTGATCACTACCTAGCAATGATTTGATCAAAACTAAAGAAGAGTGACACTTTATTTTTTTCCACCGTTGCATATTTTATCCACGTGGCTACCAAGTGGAGGGTCGCTGGGGAGTCGTTGCCCTAGCATCACTCTCTCTATATTCTATTTTTTAAAATGATATACTTTTGTAAGAAATTTATAAATATTTTTGGAAATGATTAAAATAAACAATGAAGTAATTTTAATTTATCTAATATAAAAAGTGGAACTAAAAATTTTAAATATAAAATATGGGAAAATTTAACCTAATAGATTATTTCTTACATTTTTTTTTATCATTTTTATTTTTGTTTAAGCCCGCTTCGCTGCCATCCCACATGGCAAAAATAAGGAGGCGTTCACCCATTCAGATCTTCTATTACCGATTCTGGTATTTCCCTATTCTGGACCAATTAGAATACAACGTAATTATTATATAATAAATCAAGCTGCATGTTAAAATGAAGAAAGAGATATTCAGAACCCGAATATAATTCAGGGTTCATGAGAAGCGCAAATGTGTGAAGTTTCTTTTGCTTAACTCCTTTTTATATTACTAGGCTGAGAAGAGCAATGGATTGAAGGGGAAAGCGCTATTCCGTTTTACATCAATTTTACATCAATGTTACAATGTAAAACTGAATGAAGCGAAGCGCTATTTAGTGAAGCTTGCTTCACTTCACTTCGCTACTAACTGAAAATATAATCTCTTTAAGTTTTATGCAAAACCACTAGCACAATCATGTACAAACATTAATAACTTTATGTAAAAACATTTTTACCTTCATGTAATCCCTAATAGACAATACTAAATAAAACATATTAATTATTTTATAATCTATAATTATATATTAAATATAACTATATTTACAAACATGTTTATAAATTTATTTCTAATGTATTTAAATTTATTTGTAAGATACATAAATTAATTTGTTTTAAATATTTTATACTTTATATAATTAAATATATATATATATATATATAAACGTTAATGTAATACCATTAACACATTAATATAAAAATATTTATAAGTTCATGTAAAAGTATTTATGCATTCACCTACGAGAGAATAAAATAAGATAAAACAAGCACTACATAGTGAAGCTTGATTCACTAGGTATTTACAGCGCCATAAAAAAAATGAAACAAGCGCTACCTAGTGAAATTTGTTTCACTATGTATTTACAGAAAAATGGTATTAATTAAATTATGAACAATATTTTTTCTCGTTACATCACTTCAGCTAATGATAAACATGTCACATCAATCCTTTGTCCTTACGGTCTTAATTAATTCGTGATATATTAAATTAATTTATATTAATTATTGACAGTATTGTGTAAATAAATGTGAAGATGTCTTCACTAAATAAAGCTTCTTTAGCTTCACTCTAGTGATGTAAATAATTGTGAAGCTAACTTCACTCACTGAAGGAATAAATAAAAAAAATCCCGCTGCACCCCACTATTCACTTTCTCTCTCAGCGATCATCTTTCAACTTTCAAACCCTTGGACTATTCTTCTCCTCTACGAATATTTATTACAAAAATGACACAAATCAACAACAATGAGATGCTCGTGGCAGTATCCAACAACCAAGAAATCCTCTTGGAGGTGTCTAACAACCAATAAACCATCTTGGCGGTATCTAATAACAAAGAAATCGTCCCTGTATCCAACCCATCGACGAAAGCGTCCATGTATCCAACAACATCGCCGACAATAAATCAGAGAGGCAATGTATTTTATAATGCGTTTCTAGTATTTTCATTAGTGTATTTTAATGTATTTCATTTCATTTGTAAATGACTATCTTTTCTTCTTTTACTAAAATTTTTTTGTTTTGTAGGGTAATACCGAAGAAATATGAAAGCAAGAGTAAGAGAAAAATGAAGTCATCAAAAATTGTTGAATCATTGTCTCTTCTCGCTACTACAACTACAACTACAACTACAACTACAACTACAACTACAACTACAACTACAGCCACACTTGTCTACAAAGAAATACAAAATTCCCCTAAAAGCACAAGAAAGAAGGTATTTTTTAAAACCAGAATCTCCATGAATGGCCTTTTTAACATGATTCGAAGACTTACTGAAGATCATAAGGAAGATGTGAAGGAGATCGAACTTGGTTCTCTTCTTACATTGGGCGTCTCCATTTGCCCTATTCATTTATCCAAACATGTAGTGACCATTTTCGATGTCGAAAAGAGTTCTATAATATTGGCCAACGGTGATGAGATCTTTAATGATGAAGACCTTGTACAATTTGTGCTCAACCTCCCTAGAAGGCCAATGCACGTAGTTGAGTCCATTGGGACATACACACATGACCTTAGATTTTATGTATTCTTAAGGGCTTGGAGGGTAAGATGGGGGCATAAATGAATCAATTTGAGGTCCTGAAACAAAATTTTATGATATTGAGGATATTAAATAATAGAAGTGCAGTCAACAATGTCAAAATTGACTTTGTTGTCTATGTTTTCTCAAGTTTTTTATCCACAGTTCAAAATTCACGATGCATGTAAACATTTTTTTAGAAATCTATTATATATATATATATTTGTATTTGTGAATACTTACACATGTATTATATTCATGTAGGTTCAAAATTCTCAAATCCTTAATGGATGTTGAGAACATAAAGAAGCTTAACTAGTGAAAATTCACAATAAATGGATTGGTTGAAAGTGCATGAAAATAAAAAAAATCAAGATTCATTTTTTGATGGAACTCTAACCTTTTATTGGTAAATCTTCTATTATCATATAAGTACTCTATTGTTTATGTTTGATAGATTTGAAATATTCACTAACGTGCTTCCTTTTTCTTTCAGTTATGCTACCTCGATGGGGTTGTTGTAAATTAAGATTCCTTTTTTATTACAAGAGGTATTTTCTAATCATCTCTTACTAGGATAATATCACAATGTCAAGTATTAGCATATTAGAATCTCGAGTAGGTGGTTTTGAGTGTGAGAGAGTCAGGGCACGCCTACCACTTAATGAAATCAACCTGAGATTCCAGTGCCTGTAATAATCATGTAAAACTACTAATACATGCATATAAAAAAATTTATACGATCATGTAAAAACATTTATGCCTTCGTGTAAACCCTATTAGAGAATAAAAAAGATGAAACAATGCTAGATAGTGAAACTTGCTTCACTAAGTATTTACAACGCTAATAGGAGTGAAACAAACGCTACCTAATGAAGCTTGATTCACTTTTATTTATAGCGCTACTAATAGGAGTGAAACAAGCGCTACCTAGTGAAGCTTGATTCACTTTTATTTATAGCGCTACTAATAGGAGTGAAACAAGTGCTACCTAGTGAAGCTTCATCTGCTTCTATTTATACATATGTAAAACCATTTACCTTCATGTAAAAATATTTATACCTTCATGTAAACCTATTTCATATGCAAATAAATTTGAAAATATATTATTTAAATATATGCGCTACTAATAGAAGTGAATGTGCTAATAACAGAAGTGAAACAAGCGCTACCTAGTGAAGCCTACTTCACTTTTATTCAATTTTTTTTATAAACTAATCAAGCTTTACATTGTCTGTCAGGCGCTCTCTCTATATATACCCAAACTGTTCATTTTCTTTACTTTACTTCGTTCGCTTTATTCAAATCGTAAACCCTCATTTTCTCTTCCAGACTATCTCCATTTGGTCGCGTTTCAAGTAGCTTCTCTTCCGGTAGCTCTTCCTTTGACCCGATATCAAACATTTCTGAAAAATTTTCTGATGTAGTGGTGGTCTTGTGTAGTGAAATGGTAAAAAAAGGTTCTTCATTTGCGTTTTTCTAGGTTTTCGTATAATTTCTTATTTTTTTGAAGATATTTGTTTATCTCTCATTTCATAATCAGGATTTAAAGATACAAATCGTTCCATATAATGAATCGACGACGGAAATGGAAGATAAAAATAGGAGGTAACTCATTTAAAGTTAGATAATGTACATATTTTTTTGCTTTCTATTTTAATATTGTAGTTGATCGATTCTTTTATTTATGCTATACTCATAATATTTGTAGAGTTGAACCAAAGAAAAGAAAGCCCAAAGCATTAAAAAGTTGACACCCTTGGACATACTCGCAACAACAACTAATAAAGAATTTAATGAGAAACCTCTTAAGGAAAGAAAGGTTTCTAAAACTCCAAAATTTAAGACTCGAACCTCTCCAATGGGCCTTCACAACCTCATTCAAAATTTATCCGAAGAACAAAAGGATGAGGGGCATTGGATTTGGTTCCTTTCTTTCACTAGGCATATCTAAATGTCCAGTGAATTTCTCCAGAAGCATTGTGAGTCTCTTCAAATCCAGATAGAGATCCATCGTCCGGAATAGTGGAACAGAACTTACGTCTAATTTTTTTAAAATACGAACCATTGTCACCCCGAAATCTTGAAGAAAAAGTAATGAGGAGAATTTGTTTGTTGCGATGAATCAGGAAATATGAATTTTCCGACTAAAATAGGTAAACTTTGACTTCACTGGAACTTGTTTCCGACAAATCGTAGAGAGATAGAAATCGAAATCGTACAAAAAAAAAAAAAAAAAAAAAAAAAATATATTTCTCATCTATTTATTTTTATAGTGAACAAATATATTACTAATTAACTTGATATCTTGAAAAAAAATTATGCAATTTTCTATTTTTTTAATTTTCTTCTTTAAAGAATTATTACATAATTTATTTTTTAATAAACACGTTTTAATTAGATATGATCATGTTCCTAATCCTGACAATATATAATTCCTTTAGACAAATAAATAATTATCTTTTCCTTTAATAAAATCATTATTATCCTTAATTATGAATAAATTATAAACTAGTCCATCTTTTCATTTTAAAATGAATAAATATTAATTATATCTCATAACAATATTACCTCAATAAAAATATTAATTAATCAAAATTTTGAATTTACATTAAAAATATTAATAAGATTAATTTGACTCAATAAATTAATGTATGTAGTCAATATTTTGATTTTTATGGAAATATTCACCTTATGAATTTTGAATTTACGTACAATTAAAATATTAATAAGATCTGACTCAATAAATTAATTTATAGTTGTTGTTTTTTATTTTTATTTTATGTTGCATCTCAAATAAAAGATGCTTAATTATATTATGTTAAATTTTCTATTCAGAATTTATTTATCAACTTTATGAATTTAGTGTTCACTATTGAATACAAAATTCAAAAGACATATTTAGAATTGAATCGTGTATTAATTTGAAATTCATTTATCATTTAAATCTGTGTATCTCAGGAAAATCCTCCTAGTTTAGTTAAAGATAATAATTATATAAACAATAAATTATTCTCAAATAACACATGGCCATTGGCCACATCAAACAAGTTCAAATTTGATTTCCCAACTATATATTTGTTTTTTGTTGAACAAAAAATTTATTAACTAAAACAGACATGATTTTCTCAAAATCTAAAACGTGACCAGAGACAGAGTATTTAATTATTGTCTAAAATTTCATCATTAAGGCAACAACTGGTCTATATAATTTGATTGCCTCTTGCAAATAAGTGTAGGCCATTTTAAAGATATACAATTTTTTTTTCTATTTAATCACTTATTTAACAAAAATATATTCATTAACTACATATCTTGACAATAAATTCATGCTTCTAATTTTTACCTTTTCCCAATTTGTTATTTTACATACATTGAACTAGATGAGAAGTTCGCGCAACTTGACAACTCTTAACTAGTTAAGATAATATATATATATTACACGATTATAATTATAAAACAGAGATAAAGAAGACATAAATAAATTCTATAAAATTATCTCAATTACAAATACTCGTACAAAATTGAAACAACTAAAACACACAAAACATTCCACAAACTTTATAATTTATCTTTCGCATATTATTTCATAATACACTTTAGTTTAAGACATTTTTAGTAATAATCAAATTCTTAATATTTGATCTCTTAGACTCAACTTTTAATATTTGAGATATTCTAATTAGTTTAATTATAAAATATTTGATGTTTGAATAAAATAACACATTTTTATTTTAAAAGTAATCATTAATCTTAGATAAGCATATCTAAACTTGTCTACCGTATATGCTATTATTACAGTTCATTAACCCAAGAATGATAAAATTATAGTAAATTTTATAAATACAATTAGAAGCAATTAAAATAATATTATTAAAATCCTTAATACAATATAAAACTAAAACATAATTAAATAAAATTAATATTTTGATTTAAAAGTTGAAGAATATTTATTTTTATCAAAACAATTTTGGTTAGAATCACATGGGCAAGCCTTAGTGTTTGTATTAATTTTCATTATTATTTCAAACAAAGTTATTATATAAATAGAGGGTTTACTAATTTTGGTATTATTAATTAATTATAAATTTTATATTTATGAATTAATCTTTTATTATGTTTATAATGTTAAAGTATCTCCTATGTAGCCTAATAGTAGTAATAAATAGATAATTATTTTGTTCAATATAATAATGAAACAATTTGTAACAAATGTTTAAATGGTACATATAACTTACCTAAAAGATAACATATACGTTGATCAACATATTAATTGATTAAATATATAACATGTCTTCTTCCTTTTTTTAAAGACATATAGATGCTTTTATCCTGTATTTTAGTTTTTGTGACACTAAATGTAAATTTTATTATATTCTCCAACCATATATACCAACTAATAATATCTTTAAATGAATTTGTTAAAATATTTTTAAAACTTTTTTTTATTGAAATTATGATACACTAAAACATGCATCTCAAATTCAACAAATTAACAATATTTAAAATTTTGTTAGGAACATTTTTAAATGGCACATTTTTTCTTCTTCTAAAATCTTATTATTTGCACATTCATCGTTGAATAAAAAATTTAAGTAAAACATTATATATAAAAAATTCATAACATATAAATATTAATTGTTATCATCATCTTTCTCTATTTATTTTTTCAAAACTTAAACCTCGAATTTTTTTTTCCGGAAAAGTTCGAGGTTCGAGAAATTCCAACCTCTGTGACAGAAATCCTTTTTTTTAATAAAATATTATTTTAAAAGATTTATAGAAATATATCATGATATTTTAAAATTAATTACAACAATAATTTATTTGAATCAAATTTCAAATAATCTTCTAAATTTAAAATAAACAAATTAAAATTTGATTAAAGACATCTATATTAATTTTAAAAGATTATTTATTTGATAAGAGTCACTGATTCTTAAAATTAATAAAATTATACGTCTACAAAATTATTTTTGACTAAAATAACTTTTAGGTTCGGTGTTTGGTGATACTCGGAAAATGAATTTCATATTATATTCTCCGTACCGTTACGAAACGTTCTTTACTTTATAAAGTCTTGTCTTTTAAAAATTTAACTTTATTAAGTTTTATTTAATCAGTTATTCTTCAGATCCTAGACATGTACATATTTTTCTAGCATTCAAAATTGTATAACAATATTTAAATGTTGGTATCTAAGATTGATGTCGATGATTAATGAGGAAAGTACCTGAACAATATCAGTTTAAGGCATTAAAATTTAAAAATAAATCTCAAATAGGCTCTTATTAAAATATGTTTTATGAAAATATTCTAAAAATATTTTGAATTTATTTCCCATTTTCCCTAGAATATCGAAAATGGTTAGGATTCCAAATTTAAAAATTTTAATTTTGAAATTATAATATTTAAACCAAATAGGCCCTATGACCGGTCTCTTCGGTCCTGGTGCTGTTTCCACCGATCCTAGGCCGAGATCCCTCGGTCAAGGTGTGAAAGGATCTTGGTCAGGAGCGGAAAACTCTCGGTCGGGTGCGAGAGACTATCGCTCGGATGTTGGAGGCTCCCGATCTGGTGCGGGAGACTTTCAGTCGGATGCTGGAGGCTCTCTATCGGATGCTTGAGGCTCTCAGTCAGGTGCGGGAGACTGTCAATACTAGGCTAGGAATCCTCGGTCGTGTGCAAAATTCCTTGGTCGAGGTGCAAAAGACTCCTCGGTCATGGATAGGAATTCTCAATCGGGTGCGAGATTCCTCGGTCAGGGTGCGGAAGGCTTCTCTGTCCTTGCTAGTTTTTCTTGGTCCGGTATAGGGAAAGGATCGATTTCCTCGGTCCTAAATCAAACATAGGTTGATCTCTTTTTCAAAGGTCAAAAACATTAAACTACATGTTTGATGTTTATGATTGAGGCTTTAATCCTATGAATGGGGGTAGGCGGTGAGCTGCAATTTTTTTCAGAGAATGGATGTAGGCGGTGATGGATCGGGTACCTTTGAAAGTTTATAGGTGAGGTAATTGGAGGGAAGAATCTTGGTGACACTATTAAGGGTGATGCAAGTGGGTTTTGATGGCTCGTGAGGGTTTCTAATAGAGGAAGAATTGTCGGTGGCCATGAGAGACAAAAAGAAAAAGGAGCGGCGCCCTATGTTGAACGAAAAAAAGGAATGGCAGAAGATGATCGTGTATTAAGAATGTTTAGAATGAATTTTATATATTTATTATAACATCTACAAGTCCTATTTATACAAATTTGACAAATATAGGAAGAAGGAGAATAAGGCCATAAATTAAGGATATAGAATTTGAGAGAAAATTATATTTCTTAACTTCGTCAATTTAGCCTAAATAAAAGAAAATTAGATAACTAATTATTATAATTTATAGTTTCTATTCAAATTAAGCCATGAATTGGTTAACTTAGTAGTACTATAGTAAGGCATAAACAAACTTTATCCTCTCAAAATTAATAAGTGTTGGCACATTTTGAAAATACTTGCTGGTTTGGATCTAGGTCTAGTTGAGAAAGCGTCCACAAATTTCTTTGAAAACACTTTTTTCTTTTTATAAAGTATTTTATCCTGAAAGGTAGATGTATGTTCATTTCTCAAGATCACTCAAGGGTTATCGATAGAGGGTTGGAAGACTTAAATCCCACTCACATCATTCATTACCGATTTGGTTCCGATTCAGAACTAGGAGATCAAAGATCGAAAGAAGATCCGAAAAATAACGAAGAACGAATTAATAAATCGTTCTTCATTTTAAGATTCAAATAAAAGAGGTAGATGTCTGTTTATCTCTAAAAAACACTCAAGATCTATCGATAGAGAGTTGGAAGACCTAAACCCCACCCACATCATTCATTACCGATCTAGGTCTAGATTCAGAACTAGGAGATTCATGATCGAGAGAAGAGAACTAGGAGATTCATGATCGAGAGAAGACTGGAAAATAAAGAAAAAAAGACTTAATGAACCATTCTTCATTTTAAGATTCAAGTATGTTTCTGCAACTAAAGATTATCTCAATTTATCAACATATAATATTAAGATTATAGAGCTATAGAATAAAGATTTAGATTAAAGAATTTAACAAGTGATATTAGAGTCCTCTCTATGTCTATCTATTGAGATAGGTTTATAAGATTTTTAAGAATAAGAATAAATATTATTTACATGTTCTTTATCTAATTCGACTAGAATGGATAATGATATAATGGATTACTGAATTAGAAATGATAGGCATTTTGTAATATATATGGTTCTTAATATAATTCAAAAGAAACCTATGATAAAATTTTAATTATATAATTAAAAAGTAATTTATAAAATCTCGAAAAAATGTAAAATAATTAAATAAGAAAATTTTCATTGAAAACTAAGGAACAAAACACATCAAGAATATGAACAGGTTGTGTAAAGAATCTATATATATAATGATGCTTAATTTTTAAAGTGTCCGGATTCTTGGGTTGAGAGCTGTGGTTAATTTGGATATATTTGTGAGAGTAAATGGATACTTGGGTCGGATTGTGGGTTGACCCGCCCATAAACTTTAAACGGTTAAAAATAAAATTAAAAATTCTATATGTATGTTTCAAACTTGCAACCTAACAAAACAAGTACAACCATTTAACTAACTAAGCTAATAACACTTTGTATTTTAAATTCAACACCAAATTTGATGAACGCAGGACATTTTAAAAATATAAGTTCAACTTTTTAACTAACTAATATATATATATATATATATATATATATATATATATATATATATATATATATATATATATATATATATATATATATATATATATAATGATGCTTATTTTTAAAGTGTCCGGATTGTCGGGTCGAGAGATTTGGTTAATTTAGATATATTTGTGAGAGTAAATGGAAACTTGGGTCGAATTGTGGGTTGACCCGTCCATAAACTTAAAACGGTTAAAAATAAAATTAAAAATGTTATATGTATGTTTCAAACTTGCAACCTAACAAAACTAAGTACAACCCTTTAATCAAATGTGATTGGGATGTGATTTGCCGAAGGATAATAGGCCGATATCAATTGAAAGTAGTTAAAAAATGTGAACAAATATTTGATTGATCAAAGTGTGAGGTCACGATGTTAAATATTAAAAAATATGAATCAAATATTTGATTGACAAAAGTGAAACATTCGGAAAAAATATGTGATGAGATATACAAAAGATATGTTGTTTTACCGAAGTGAATAAAATTTGGAATAAAAACGTTTTATTTTTTATTTTAATATATTATTCGTGATTTATTAAAAATTTTAAATATGAAATACATATTATTATTATTTTTTATTAAATTTATTTTATTTATATTTTTATCCGTTTGAATCACACGGAATTTTCTAGTTTGATTAAATTCTCTAAATAATATAATAAATACACATCTAAGTAGAGAAACTTGAAACATTTATTTTTAAAGATTCGGTCAAATTAATTAATAAGGGATGAGAAATAAGTGAATCTATTATTTTATTTATGTAAATAATATATAACACACCATACTAAAAGTGAGAAAAAATTAACCTATTATCTATATTTTATTTCGGTTATATATAAATAAGATATTAATTAATATATTACATATATTTCGATTATATATATTAAGAATTATTTATAAATTTAATAATTCATCATTTAGTTTCTATCAGATTTATAAGGAGGTGAAATCATGAATGAAGGAATTTATTTTTTTAGAAAAAAAAGTTAATTATTATTATAATTAATTAAGAAATTCAAATTTTGTATAATATTTTTCTCTTTATAATAATTTATTGTTATATCAATACAATTAAGATTAAAGAAAATAATTATTTGTTTTAAAGTAATAAATATTTAAAGATTAAGGAAATAAATAAAAACTCACATATATATATATATATAAAACAAATAAAAATAAATAAAAATACATTTATTTATAAAAAAATAAATTATATGAAGTTATCTTAAGAAAAAAAATTAATTTTATATATATTTATGTGTATAACGTACCTATTATTCAGAATTAACTAAGAAATTTATGATATGAATATATGTAATTAAAGAATAAAGATAAGGTGAAATAATGATTGTAGCAATTATATATATATATATATATATATATATATATATATATATATATATATATATATATATATATATATATATATATATTTATTTATTTATTTAGGATCTTTATATAATATATATAGACGATAACGCTTTTCCAGCTGATCAATTCACCAAAGGTGGTTACACGAATACTGGTATTGACAACAAAGTTTTAACATTCGATCATATTATAGTTCACAAATAGAATTTGAAGAGGGACAATGAATTTTACAACATATAGAAATGTCTATTAACCAATTATAAAACTTAACTTTAATTTAAAGTTTCACATTGTCCAAAACGCCATAAAAGTGGCCAAACATGACTTATCAGGAACACAAAATTAAAGTACCATTTTATAGAAGGGGCTTGCACTTAATATCCAACCTTTGTGTCCATTTAAAATTCTAAGATAGACTATAATTATTTATTAATTACTTTTTTTAGGTAAAGTAGTTAGCCGACATGATCAAAACATAATGGGATTAGTCTAATAGGCTAAACATGAAAACATAAAATAAATAAATAGAAAGAATAAAAACGTACCCGAAACTGAAGACTGAATTGGACAAACAAAACGTAGTTCACACTTTTATTGATCAAACTTGAATTATTTTACAAGAGAGTGAGAGAGAGTGATAGAGAGAGAGTACAATAGAGACTAGAGGGTCGTTTTCGCCTCTAAATGAAAATGAACAGCTATTTAAAGGAAAATATTTTACAAAAGTTAAAATTGAACAGTGACCCCCGGGATTCCCGGGATAAGCTTTTCCGCACAATCCGGATCTTGTCTTACGCTTATTCCGGATCTTGTCTTCCTCTTATTGACGATCTTGTTTCTTATTTAAATTTTTATCTGGTTGAAGGATGATGATCCAACTTTCTTCTTGGATATTTTTTCAACCAATGTATCTTTGATTGTTTCGAAAATATCTTCAATTCTAACATCACTTTGAGCATCTTGTAGATAATCAAATGCCATGGTTGTATCTGATTTGTTTGATTTATTATCATCTTCGAATTTAGACATAAATTCTTTTTTTATTTCTTCAATATATGCAAATATCATTTGCTATTTGTCAAGTTTTCTGACCTCATTCTGAATTTTTTGGAGATATAATTAAATGGGGACGGAGCTTCAGGTACTTGTCGTCTTTCCTCATATAAGCTTATTTGTTGGTGCAATAGGTCCATTGTTTCCTTCTTTAATCGCTCATTCGTATCCGGGTCTATCCTCATCATCTTATCCCAAAATTTATAATGAGATGATCTGAATAAACAGGGAATTCCTGTTTTGGTATAACCAAATTTGGGTACACATTTTCAAATCCATGGAATGGAGAATTTTGTGAAGAAGAAGCATGAAGCTATTCCTTCAATATATAAATTTGCTTCTTGTTTCTTCAGATGCTAGGGAGAGATATCGCTCCATTTATCAAAGAAGACTTTAATTTCTTCTGATAAAATTTTTGAACTAGGACCAAAACAATAAAACCAGTTTATAAACCAGTGAGGAATGTCTCTCCTCTATAAATATTCGCACTTACCTTGATGAACGATGAATGTTTAAATTTATTATTCTCGTAATTAAGTGCCTTAGTGAAGGAATCAAAGTAATCCCAATAATTGAATTTAATTGTTGTTGTTTTATTAAACGATAATTCTCTTTCTTTCATTGGGAATATTTCTCAGTCTTCTAAGGATATTGCCTTTTTTATTATCATTTTACTGAAATTATAAATTTCTTTATTTGCGCTAGAGAAATGTGATATTTCACATGATCCACTTTGAATAAGTATTTATTCGTAAAACATTCGGGACTTATAAGTCCTTGAGTTGTGGATGTATTATTCAAATACCTCTGCATTATTATCCATGGCTCATTTTTCTATCTGAGATATTTTTCTTCTAGGAAAAATATAATTTCTCTATATTCATTTCTCATAAATCCAATATTACTGGATTCTGTTTCATCATCTTCAAGTATTTTGGCGTATGTGGGATGCTCTTTTTGGCTCTCAAGATCTCGAGAGAGATCCATTTCTATGAGCTTCTGTTTCTCATATTGAGATATAATCTCTGGTGTTCTGCATCGGCCTCTTAGTAAAGCAATTTTTTCTTGTAATATGAGATTCCCTAATTTTTCATCAATTGTTACTAGACTTATTTCTTGTTTTAGAAAATTTATTTGATCTTATTTTTCTTTGATATTATCATATATACTATGTAACATTTTAGTAAATCATTCAACAATGAATTCTAAAAAAATATCATTTTTCTGAAAAGTTCCTGTAATACCTCAACTATCGATCATCTTAATTGGGTAAATAATGTTTAAAATGGGGTACCAAGTATGACCTGGTTCGAAATATCTTTAGCAAGTACAAAACTTTGGGCAATGCACTTATTATCAGTACATATGTAGGCTTTTGAAAGCTTATATTGGATTTGGAGTTTATCTCCACCTGCATGCCACAGGGTATGACTCGTTTTATAAAATATCTAGTAGGAATTAATCCTTCTTGAATAACATTTAAATCTCCTCCACTATCAACAAGAGTCGTAAACGATCTTGTATAATGATTATCTATTAGAAGAGATATTTTTATGTGCCATTTTTGGGATTTAACCATTTCTTTTGTGGATAAGAAATTTTTTGAGAAGATATTTTTTCTTCAATTTATATTTTCTCTTTTCTTTAGTCATAAGATTGATTGTTTTCTTGAGGTTTATTCTCAAGTTTAGTTATTCTTGATTCTTGTATGATATTATCTTAATTTCTTCTTTCAGATTATTGATTTCTTTGTAAATATTTTGGAGAGATATATTTTCTTCTTTGTTCTGAAATTTGTTCCTAAGTTGGTTCATTACTTCACTCATATTATAATATTTATTATAATTTAAATTCTTATATTCGGTTTCTTCTCCTCTAGAGGACGAAGCTCCTTCTTCAGTATTGAACTGATCTATGATCTACATTCTTATTTTTGAGTCCTTAATGGCTTTTAGTAATTCAAAAACATGATTAGAGGTTAAATCATTAACTTTCATATATAAGAATTGGGACATGATTCTATATAATTATAATTTTTCAATATTTTGATTTTGATCTAGGTTATTAACTTCTTTCTTAGGACATTTTAATCCTGATCGACATGGCTCACATTCGGAGTCTTTTGAGCTTAATTCAGAAATGTTTTCATTATTTAGAACATCTAGTTCATAATTACTACTTGTTATATGAGTCAAATTCTTCAGTTTATGAGTTTTAAAGAGATTAGATTATTAATGTTTTTGTGTCTTCTGGGATTTCAAGATTATTAATTTTTTTCTTTGCCCAACAGTATTTTGATGTGTGTTCAAATTTTTCCACAATTGTGGCACTTCCTATTACTTTTGAATTTTTTGACTTTATTCTAGATTTATCCTCCATTCTTTCATTTTCCATCTCTAAATGTTTCTAGGAGGGTATTCTATATTTATGAAATTTATTGTAGTTTACCCTTCTATCTTTGCTAGATGTAGGGTTATCTATATTAAATTGTTGGCAGAATGACCTAATTACTGTCTTTCGCTTAGACTTTGCTTTTTAATTTGTTGGTTTAACTTAATTTCATTACATAAGACTAACCCTTCATGGATACATGTATCTATTAATGCATCGTATGTTTAGTTTTTATACGGTATCATTGTATGACTCTTTTTGAGATTTCTTCTAACTCTTTCAGCAAACTGGCTTAGGAGGCCGTCAATAAATTTTGATTTCCAGTGTACATTAGTACATTCTAGGAATTCCATAACTCTACTTATAAAGGTATCTTTGTACCGTCTAAAATCTGAAAGTGTTTTACACCTTAGATTTTGTAAATAATATTCTAGTGGTATCACTATTATCACTGAACCTTCCTGTGAAGTGTTCATAAGTATTAACTACTAGTGTATAAACTGCATGTTTAGTAAAACTATTATTTTCCTATTTTACAGTGTTAATGTTTGAATCTCTATCTTCTTGGGAAAAATAATTTTCCCACCAACCCTTTAATTGATCAGTAAACCCAGTAACAATTATTGTAGCTATTGTTTTATCAGAATTTTTACTATTTTTACAAACTGTTGAGTACATTAATATTATATGTACTATATTATAAATTTGTTTGTATTAATATCCATTATATTCCACTCATATATCTTTTTTTTAGGAAAAACGACTTAGCGTCATTTCATTAAAAATTCCCAAAAACGGGAAAAAAACCCACAAGTTTAAGAGATCATTCTAGACAGGCCTATAATGATTTTGAAGTCGTAACATTCTGAATAAAAGCTAAAAACGTAAATGAATTATCTAATTACAATGCTTTCAATTCTATTAAGTTCAAAAAACGGCAAATTCCAGTTCTTACAGATATTCCAGTTTGCTCCGTGCTTGGAATTCTTATCCACGTTCCCGCGAGGACGCTGCAATCCGATACAATATCTTTCCATAACTCTTCAATGCTCTTGCGGGTTCTTCCATATATCCTTGCATTCTATTCTTGCCAAATGTTATACACCACTACTCCAAAGCCGCACTTGAACACACTTGTTGCAAATCTATTTCCCTTGGCTTTGAGTAGTGTCGCTTCTTTGATTTTATTCCATTCGCTCAGGCAACTGATCAGCTCCAAGCTTTTATAGAATCTGTCCCAAAGCTCCGAAGCAATACAACATCTCCCGAATAGGTGATCTATAGTTTCTTCATTTCCTCTACTTAGAAGACAGCTCGCGTCCAGGATGCTCATATATTTGCTGATACGATCACGAGTGTTGAGTCTTTCCCAGAAGGCGAGCCATATGATGAACTGGTATCGAGGGATAATCTTCTTTAACCAGAGGAGCCCATTCTACTTTCTGCGCTTTTTCCCGGGTTATCTCCCATATTTTCTTCGATGCCAGTTTCCCATTTTCCTCAGCTTTCCATTCATGAATATTCGGTCTGTCGTGTAGTTGTATGTTACTTATATGATCAAGTATCATTTGTCCTTCTGGATTTCTTCTCAAGAGTGAGTCCCAATTCCCGTCTTTAATGTCTCTGATTTTCGCTTTTGCTTAGTCCCTTATGATACGAGTATTTTGAAACTCCTCCTTGTGGATGATAGACTGCTTTTCAAACCAGAGGTGGTTCTAGAATAGAGTGCATTTCCATTCTCCTAGCCGGATGTCATAAAGATCTGCAATATCGTTTCTTAGTTTAAGAATCTTTTTCAGAGACTAACTCATACCTTCATGAATTTTTCAGGTCTTAATGTTGGTTTCGTATTTCATAAACCTTGTATGCACCCATTTGATCCATAGTGACTCCTGATTGCACTCCAAAGCCCACAGATGCTTGAAGGTGAGAGCTTTGTTCCACTCGATAGAGTTCTTCAAGCCGATGCCTCCCTCGTCTTTTGGTTTGCAGAGAGCGGTTCATATGACTTTCTTTCCTCCTCTTCCGCTACTGCCCTAGATAAAGTTTCTCATCAGCGTGTCGAGCTCCTTCATTACCTTCTTCGAAATGACTATCTGTTGCGCCTAGTAGCCAACTATTCCCATGACCACGGTTTTGATAAGTTCGATCCTCCCTACATAAGAAAGTTTTTTTGCTGCCCAGCCATATATCGTATTTTTTACCTTTTCAATCAACGACTTGTACTGTGAGATCTCGATCTACTTTGCGGTTAACGGAATTCCTAAGTACCTTACGGGAAAGCTGCCTTCTTTGATGCCCATGATGTTGAAAATGTTCTGCTTTGTTTCGTCCTTCACACCTCCATAAAATGACACATTTTTGCTTTCATTAATAGTTAAACCTCTAACCTAAGAAAAAACGTTAGTGCAACCCTAATAGTTTTAATGGAATCAATGTCTGCGTGCGCTAGAATGAACAAATTGTCAGCAAAGCATAAATGAGTTACCTCCTCTACCTCATAGAATGGTTGAAAGATGTATGGACGATTCTTTCGGAACATCACGAAGATGCTCTCAAAGATCGCCGTGATAGCTACGAAAAGGTAAGAAGAGAGGGGGTCCCCTTGCCTTACCCCGTTTCCCCCCTTGAAATAGCCTCCGTTTTTCACTCATATATCTTGTTACCTGAATAACTGATATCAATTGTATCTGTGTATTCTTCATGTAAAACATCCATCGGTGTTGGTCTGTTATAGTAAAGCTTACTTTGTAAGGGTCTATCAGCCCATTTATTAATTTTATTAATCTGGTTTTTGAAGATTTATTTTTTATCTGATTTTTCACACAAGTCAAATTGTAATTCTTTGTCTAGAGTTTTGATGCTTAGTTTGCTAAATTTTTCTTCAATAATTTTTTTGAATTCTTGCCTTGACCTTAGTTTGAAATCAGATATTATTGGAGGAGGTTGGAAGCTTGGGGAAGCTTCTTTTTCTTTTGGGGTTATTTAACGCTCCTAGTTTAATTTCATTTATTGATTTGATTAAATTTTCAATCTTATTTTTGATAGATTGTAATTGTTCTCCTAAAATATTTAGGAATAAATTTGTGTAATTTTGTTGTTCAAACATATTATTAATATGTTTATAAGTTACTGGGAGTGTATCATTTTCAATTAATATTCTGTATGGTGTAATTTTTTTTTTTTATTTTCCCTCCTTTTTCAATATGAAAAGTTTGTTGAGGCGGATATGTACCTAAATATGTTTTTTCCTATTTCTAACCTATAATTTCTTTCAATAACAGCTATATAATTTTTTACATAAATTCTTATGAACCATAAGGTGAAGGGAATTAAAACATTTTTTTCTTTGCAGAATTCATAAAATTCTTTCTCAAATTGTTGTATTTCTGAAATATGAAAACTTTCAAAGAACCATTTTCTGAATTTGGTATAACCCGGATCTTTGAATTCATTAGAAATATTTTTTTCTGGCTGGAGAATTAGTACCGAAATTTATTATTGGTGTACTATTCAATTAGATAGAAAGTCCATTTCCGACATTGTCAGTTATATTCTGTTTAGGGTTTGTGTGTTATTTTCCCTAACAATATTTTGTCTATTAATATATAGTTTTCCTGTAATTGGAGTTGAATCTTTCAAGAACGTTGTTTCTCTTATTTAAGAGGTGGATGCCCTTGAAGGGTATTCAACTTTGTAGTCTAATGGTGTGATATATGATCTAACAGAGTTATGTCTTTGTGATAGATATAATTTTAGACTTGTGTAAAATCTTACTTCGATACTTCCTTCATCATTTTCAGAAATATCTAATATATTATTATAATTTTGGACCTTTGGTTGCACATACACAACTTGTTCTATTTTTTAGTTGTCTGGAAAAGACATTTCTTCCCATTTAATTTGATTTATCAAAATTTGTGTGTATTAAGATTGTCTCATTTAATATTTAATGTTAGAGAGTCAGTTATATTAGTATCAGATAAAGATAATTGAAAGTTTAGGAAAACGTTAAAATAAACTGGTCCCGGGCTAAACTAGATTGTATTATTTATATTAGAGATTGTTTCCAATTTAGATTTTTACCATCTCTTAAAGCTGCCATAAAGCTTTTTGGTAATCCTTCTAAGGTTAAGGGTTTAAATGCGACTTGTACTAGTCCTATATGTAGGAATTTATAGGTTTGTCTATAATATGCTATATCCATATCCGACAATAATTTTATTATCATATCACTATTATCTAGTGAAACTGACTCTTCAGTAGTTTTTACTACTTGTTTTAGACCCATTTTTTCAAATGTTCCTAGTTGATATATTAATCTAAGTTCGACTTTTGGAACTGTCCACTTATTTAGGAGATCCAAGTCTTTTAGAATATCATATTCCTCTTTTTTAATATTCTTTATGTTATTCTTTCTTGAGATTATGTTCATGATATTCATGATTAGGTTTGTATATTGATCACTTAGAATAACTACCCATCTAGCCAGTCATTTTATGTCTTGTATAATAGCTTATGATTGCACCAAGTATTTTACCGAACAGACTACCGGTTGCGCCGTCTTTTCAATATTGGTCGACCGGTCATATTGAGAAAGAATAGGAGCTGATTTCTTTTCGAGGTATAGATGATAGGTTTACCGATCCTACAGCTGAGCAGTAAAGTTGTTTTTTATTGTTGAGCCGATCCTCTACTGATTCCGTTATAAAGATAGCCGAATAGATAGTTTGATTAGAGGATCCCGGTTTGCGCCGCCTTTTTTATATCGGTCGACAAGACTTAGAGTGATAAAGTTATTTTGAGAATATGACCGATCCCTGCATCTCCTGCACAAACGGTGGATTTGGTTGGGTTCTTTAGATAGTTAATTACCTACTAATTAACTATCTATTTTATCTAACAATAGGGTTGCAAATTATGAATATATAGAAAGACCATTAAAAATATTATGTGATAATAATCTATAGTTCTTTAACTTTAAGAATAATATGAGTTCAACTAAGTTGAACTATTTGGAAAATAAAGAATTCAGAATGTTTTGTTATTTATTGAGCATATTTGGACACACTCTAAAATTACAGATTAGTTCTCCAAATAATTGCTATCCGAGGTCATTCATGAACATATTTTTCATATGGATATTGCATATTTAGATGATAAACAGTTTTAGTGGAAGTTTATATTGTGATGCTTGTATAGATATAATTTGAAATTTATGTTCACATTAAAGATTCAGTTTCTAAAGAAATTAAAGATCCACTTTTAAAGAAATCAATATTATAAAATTATTTAGATTGATCTCTATAAGGAATAAAGGAGAACCGGTTAGAATTAGACATGTTAAAGATCACACTACATGTTAATCCACACTACGCACTCATTTTAATCTGTCATTTGATTGTATTGACATATGTGACTATTGAGAGTTTAGTTACGAACTAATGTAACAAAAATCGTTTTAATCCTATGTTGATATAATTGATGGACGAAATTGATATAGATGTATTTGGAAATGATAACAATATTTCGAGCTCTTAAGGTTATAATATATATATATATATATATATATATATATATATATATATATATATATATATATATATATTATGACTCAAGTGGGAGATTGTTGGAATTATTTCCAACATTTGGGTACATATATTATTTAGTAATTGTGTATTAGTTGTTATCATATAAATATTAAAGCCCAATTAAAGTTAATCTAGATTATGAACTTATTTAGACATCTATAATAAATATGGTGATTAGCTCAGTTAAAGATGAAATATCCCCTATAAATCATTACAAGGAAAAAAAGATTCAAATAATTATTGTTTGATGACTTGTTTCTAATTCAATTGTTTGTTATTCTTATTATTCTATAATTCAATTGTTTGAAACTCAGTTGACATTTTCAACAAAGTTAGGGTCTTTCTAGCTTTGTTTTTTGAAACTTATTTTCCTCTTTAAGAGTGTTTTTAATGAAATGACAATAAATCGATTTCCCAAAAAATAAATAAATATGGGGATTTATTTGTGTAGAAGCAGAAATATCATTTATTATTTTGTTGATGGGCCGAATATTTAATGTGTATATTAAGGTTAGGTCCCTAACCCCCATATAAATAACATATCTATTATGTTTCTCTCATTAGACAAAAGGTAGAGGTTTGTTCATCTCTCAAGAACACTCAAGGGCTATCGATAGAGGGTTGAAAGACCTAACCCCACTCATATCATTCATTACCGATCCAGGTTCATATTCAGAACTGGGAGATCAATGATCGAGAGAAAATCCGAAAAATAACAAAGAATGGTTTAATGAATCGTTCTTCATTTTAAGATTCAAACAAAAGGTTGAGGTATGTTCATCTCTCAAGAATACTCGAGGGCTACCGATAGAGGGTTGGAAGACCTTAACCCCACCCACATCATTTATTATCGATCCAGGTCCAGATTCAGAACTGAGAGATCCAAGACCGAGAAAAGATCCGAAATAATAACAAAGAACAACTTAATGTACCATTCTTCATTTTAAGATTCATGTATGTTTCCGCAACTAAAAATATCTCAATTTATCGACATATAATATTAAAATTATAGAAGAACAGACTAAGCTTTTGATTAAAAATTCTAACACATCAATGATAATATCATATAGCTCGAAACAAAATGACAATTTAGTAGAGCTGTTATCCCACTCACGAACAAGATCAAGATTATCAATAACCAAATAGACAATGCTTCCACTAACCCGTCTAGGTTTCGTGCTTTCTTTCTCTGTGTGCAGTTTGAGATTACTTATGATGGACAATAAAGCTTCACGTAGAAGATTCACGAAATCAGATGGTTTCTCACACCGCTTTAAGCTTGAATAGTCATTGCTTGCGTCCTTCTTGTGAAGCGAAAGCTGGTCGATAATTGATTTGAAGAGAAGCCGAGAACTGTGGCAAATTATACAACTTGAATATATCAGAGGGCGACTCCAATGCCGAAACAATTCAAGGACTGTGCTTGTTTTCCCAGTTGAAGAGCCTCCATAAACAAAGATAGGAAATGTTTGTGAATTCACCGGACCCAGTAGCCGGAATAGTTCAAGAATCTGATTCCGTCTGCCGGGGAAACTTGAAATCAAATCTTCCAAACTTAAGGATTCATTACCATTTACAAGGTCGTTCACAGTTAAAGGAAGTGAACAAGATGATCTTGTACTTCTCCTTCCAAGTTGTGGACTTTCTTCCTTCCCCATTTTCTAACGGGAAAATTATTACAAAGAAATGATAAGATATACATTCATCAAATAAGTTCATATGAATGTTGGGCTTCTACTAGGCCCACACATTTGGGTATGCAAATATGTCCATACTCCATACTTTAACCTAATAGTTTTGAAACTAATTACACTACATTTGTATTGATGATTTATTTTAATTTAATTATTGAGAATTAAAGTTGTTAATTTTAATCTTAAAATTTTATTAATGGTGTGATTAATGAATGATTTCATGATAAATAAAAATAAAAAATGAAGTTATTTCATCTGATAAAAATAAAAATCATACCCGTCCTATTGTCCTAATAGAAGATATTCATCTCGAAGTAGTTTAAATGTTAATAATATCTCACCGATATGATAACATTTTTTATGCTTTAATTAGCCTTTTATGAACAAAGAAAAGATGTAATCATGTCCTGAATTTACAAGTTATTTTGTGAGTTTATTTTAAGTTTCAATTAATTGTTAATTGTGGTTTTAACTTATCAAATTAGAAATAAGTTATCGCAATAAGGTGTTTACAATCATATTCACATGTAATGGTTTACAAACAAATCTTTATTCCTTAGATAGAGGACGTCATTCATCTCTTTATAATAGAGCTATAATAAAGTGGAACATAAATTAGCTAATGGAACATTCCTTATTAAGAAATACAAATTAATAGATCAATTATATCTATTAAATATCAAATGACATATAAATCTTGAGTAGTAAGAACAAGTTAAAATAAGGACCTATCTTTACTTAAGATTCATGGAAATTTAGAAATTTCTTAAATGAAAAGAGGTAAGGAAATGACAAACTCATTATTAATAGATTTTATTAAAAAATAAAATCAAAACAAGCCTAGAAACCAAGCCTAGAAACCAAGTTGCCTGTTCCTAATCTTAATACAAGATTTTCTTACATAGTTGTTTAAACCAAAAAGCCGACATTTTCGGATAGCGAGCAAGTGTCTTATAATCAACATAAGTGATACCAAATCTTGATGTGTAACCCTCTCTCCATTCAAAGTTATCGACTAATGACCAAGCGAAATAGCCTTTTATATTTGCTCCATCGTCCATAGCCCTCTTCAACTCACTAATGTAATACTTGAAATAGTTAATCCTTGTAAAATCTTGTACACCTTGGGCAAGAGTGACATTTCCTGGATCATCCATTCCTGTAGAATGAAATATTGCAATGTACTATTGAGAATGATTAAATATAGATTAAAAGTTAAACTTGCAAAGATAATTGGGACGGACCACTCTCGGTTAGTATAATGTTATGCATTCCATAGCGCTCTTTTACATACATCATACACTTGTAAATACCCCATGGAACAATTCTTAGCCAATCTGAATTTGCCTGTACCAAATAAGGATATGAAATGAAGTATTTTACATGCAAATAATATTCAAAAGAGCTTCTTCAATTAATTCGTTACCACTGGACCAAGTGGTACTCCCAATTTATCACCTGGAAAAGTTTTCAATGAAAGGAAGACCAAAGTTAGTTTATAGAACTTATTATGTTGCCTATTCTTTTTATTTATAAAATATATGTTCTTACTTGCAAACGAAGCATGCCAATCAGTTTGATAACTTGGAACTGTAAGGTTATACAGACTTGGATCATCATACATGTAAAACGTTGTGTAGTGATTAATTCCGATGAAATCGCTAGAAGAACCCTTAACTAATTTAACCTCTTCCTCGGTAAACTTTGGTAGCCGATCCCCAACAATGTTTTGCATAGTTTTGGGATATGCTCCATAAGTTATGGGATGCAAAAACCTATACGGATATGTCCAATTAATGATAATATCATGAATAATTATGGATAAATATAAATCAAACTCTTCATATTGGAAAGAGACATAAGAATCTTAACCAAAATATCTGAATTTCAAATAATGACATACCACCCAAGGTGAAAATCTCTCGCTCTTTGAGCTGCATAGTTATCCGCCTTTCCCCTAGTGAGTGGTTGGTACCAATGGAAATCCATTACTAGACCAATTCTTCCATTTTGTTTTTGCTATAATAAAGAATAATCCATATAGAAATGATAATTAAATTCTTTGAGAGCAAATATAAACAAAAATTAAAATATCTCACTTGATATTTTTGACGATATCTTTTCACCGCTGTTGCATGTGACAATAATAAATTGTGTCCTACGATATATGACTCGGTTGAAGAATTTCCTGCTGGACAATTCCCGTATGGTTTGGAACACCTACCAGGTGCATGTAATCCATCACCATATCCATATTGAGCAATCACTTTTGGTTCATTAAATGTTATCCAAGTTTTTACTCTATCTCCAAAAGTTGCAAAACAAAAATCGGCATAATCAGCGTAGTCATTCCTGTTAAAATTGAAGTATTAGAGATATTCAAAATACATTTAGAGAAATATAATAAATTAGCATAAAAATGTGTAATATAAGTTCTTAATGAAAATACTTACACCACTTGTCTATCAAGCCAACCCAAGTATCTATCTTCAAGTGCTTGAGGAAGGTCAAAGTGATAAAGATTTACGTATGGTTCAATACCTACATCATTTTATATAAATATGAGTATAACTATTTCATTAATTGTAAACTTATATTCTTAACTTTATATTTTATACCTTTTTGAAGTAGGTAGTCTATAACATTATTGTAATAAGAAACTCCCTCCTTGTTTATCTTGCCCGTGCCATCTATATTTATATTAACACGTAAAATATGTTAAAAACTAATGTATGTAACAAAATAGAAATTTAGGTCAAAAAGTGCTATAAATTGTTACTTGGAAAGATCCGAGACCAAGAAATTGAAAATCGATAAGCATCAAAATTCATCTCTTTCAACAAATCAATGTCCTCCTACAATAAATAAAAGTATTTATTAAATCTCATAGCCATTTTTTTATGAATAAATTATATAAACTAAAACTAAAATATAAGTTTTGAATAAAACATGCACTTCTTTTTTATTGAGTACCTTGTATCGATGATATGCGTCGACTGCAATATCTGCGTTTTCTCCATTCGCCATAATTCCTATATTCAAGTTTTCTTACCATTATCAATAAAAAACCAAATCAAGTTATATATTAAATTCTAAACCATACTAAACTAGTACCTGGTCTCTTCAAAAATGTATCCCATATACATGGACCACGACCTCCCTTGTTGGTGGAGCCTTCTATTTGGTAAGCAGATGTCGCAGTCCCAAACGTAAACCCTTTTGGAAAGCTCTCACGGGTCAAATTACCGGTATCAAATTCCATGGTTTCAAAAGAGAGATGTTCGTCAAGGAGACGAGCACCCGATACTTTGAATACAAATTGAAGAGCAATGATGAAAGCCAAAGAGAATAGAATACTAAAAAATGTATTCATCTTAATCATGTTGGATTAAAAGTAACCGTGAATTGATTGAGGGAAAGTGATTTCTAACATGTATTTATACATGTCATTTGTCATTTATAGAATTAAGATAATTAAGGAAATAAACATTATCTATTAAATCAAACTCTCTTCCATTTTTACCTATTCATGTTCCTGGTTTTAAGTTGAAAAGTCATTAATCATATCTAAATTTTTTACCTATTCACGTTCCTGGTTTTAGGTTGAAAAGTATAATTAAATTTTGAATGAGTTTAAAAATTTTAGTTGACTACTTATTTGTTTTGATGGTTTATAAATCATTTAGTATTAACCACTCACTATAATAAATATTAAATTAAAGAATTATTAACATTTATAACTAAATTTATTTAATTACCTAACTCATTCAACTTTCTTAGTTAATTTTAAAATTAATAATTTTAGTATATAAATTTTAAAAATATGTTTATGTCTAGAAAGAAAGAAAACCTTTAAAAATATAATTCTTAAGTGTTAAATCATAAATAGATTTTAACCTTGCATTCAGGTACGGCTTAAGGTGATCAGTCAAACTATGCAAATGCATATCCCCAACCCCATGCCCCCACCCCCACTATCTTCTTCTATATATTTGTATTATTAATTATGTAGGAGAAAAGAGAGAAAAGAATAAAATTATTTTATTTTGTCTCTTTCCCAATTCTTTATTCCAATCATTTCCCTCTCTTTGTATACCAAATCTCTATTTTATCTTTTATTTTATATAATATCTTAACTTTTTTTTCATATAAATATTATTGCCTTAATTTTCTATTCCAAATATTACACCCATTTTCTATCCCTAATATTGTAGTCGTCCGTTTATATATCTAGTATTTTCTCTTTTTAACAATATAGTTAAGTAATCATACTTAATTTATTATTAACTTAATTTAAAATTTAAAAATTAGTTTATAAGTTGAGAATGTCAATGACTTAAGTTTAATTGTATGATTTGTTTTTATAAATTAGGATGAATCTTAAATCTTAATATTTAATATCTTAGGTTTAAATGACGAAAAAGAATATAAACGAGATAGATCGAATAAGATTTCAAAAATATTAGTCGGGTGCTTGTGAAAAATCATCAATAAACCACACATTAATGGAAATGGAAAGATTAATCTGGTGAAAGGTTCAATAGTTTAATCCTACATAAGATAGACATGTGTAGCCCTTTGAACCTTCTCTTATGAAAGTATATAACTTTACTAGCCGATTAGTAAACTCGATGTCCTTGAATTATTCTGCCTTTTGTGTAAACGATTACACACTTTCACATAAAAATTTTATTGATACATGTCAGTTCTCATTATTGTGTTCGTTTTGGCCACGAATATTTGCCTGGTTCAATGAGAGTTTAGAATTGAGCCATGTAATTCTTTCGAAACGACCCCACTTCTCTCTCACATAGGTGATCTTTGTATTCGCAAAAAATCATTAAAAGACTATGTGCTTATCATTTTCTGAAATACTATTTTATCGTAAGATTTTTCACCTATATCAATCTACCAAGTTTAGTACAATTAGGTTGTCCCATTGAACCTAGTTCTTGGGATCTCCCGTCATCATAGGTTGGGTTTCCCTTTATACTAACTTATTGTAGGCTTAAGTTTCATTGTGAGAACTTTAATGCCAACTCTATGTTTAACTCTTTGGTTAGCGGATCCGCAATATTATCTTTTGATTTTACATAACCAGGTGAGATAATTTCAGTAGAGAGTAATTATCTAATGGTATTATGTCTACGACGTATATGTCTAAACTTACTATTATACATATGACTCTTAGCTCGTCCGATCGCAGATTGACTATTATAATGAATTAAAATTGTTGGTACGGTTTTAGACCACATTGGCATATCTACTAAGAATAGACGTAGTCATTCAACTTCTTCACCACACTTGTCAAAAGCTATAAATTCAGATTCAATCGTGGATCTAGAAATAACAATTTGTTTAGAAGATTTCCAATACATAATTGCACCTCCAAGTGCAAATACATATTTGTTGTTTTTGGCACAATTAGAATCCCACATCGGAAGATGATGGGAGTAAAAGAAGTTTCTTAGTATATAAAAGAAACTATATTCACAATTAGAATAAATCCCACAAAGGAAGATGATGGGAGATGGGGAAGTTTCTTAGTGTATAAAAAAACTCTCCCCTCTTTGGTTTATTGCACACAATATTTGTATCTCTTCTTCTTTATTAATTGATAGCCTTAGTGATCAGAGACGTAGACAACATTTTGGCCGAACTCCGTTATCAAATTCTGGTAGTGTGTTCTTTTAGTTTGTTTTTTTCCTTTGTGTTTATGTCAAGGTTTTTCCCAACAAGTGGTATCAGAGCCGGAGGTTCGTCCTTGCATGGTAGAGTCTTCAAAAGGGGCGTCAACTCCTTCGTCATCCTGGACGAGGACACCGATGTCGAATTTGAAGTTTGCGGTGGAGATCTTTGATGGAACTGGGCATTTCGGCATGTGGCAAGGTGAGGTTCTAGATTGTCTTTTTTAGCAGGGTCTAGATGTTGCTATTGAGGTCGGAAAGCCAGATGGTATAGAAGAAAAAGAGTGGAGTATCATGAATCGGTTGACGTGCGAAATAATTCGATCGTGCCCGTCTAGAGAGCAGAAGTATGCTGTGAAGAATGAAACTTATGCACAGAAACTGTGGCAAGCATTGGAGGACAAATTTCTGAAGAATAGTGGTCAGATTAAGCTCCTTATGAAGAAGCGGTTGTTTCGGTTTGATTACCAATCAGGTACTACTATGAATGAACATATTACTAAGTTTAATTAATTAGTAGCAGATCTGTTAAACCTTGATGTTAAGTTTGAGGATGAAGATCTTGTTTTGATGTTGTTATCGTCCCTTCTTGATGAATTTGAACACTTAGAAACAACGTTACTTCATGGGAAGGGAAATGTTTTTTTGATGCTGTAAGTTCCGCTTTATATAGTCATGAATTGAGAAAGCAGGACAAAAGGAAAAGAAAAATAGGTACAACAGATGAAGCATTGATGGTCATGGACCGTCAAGAAATCAAATCAAAAGAGAAAGGAGGAAGATATGAAAGTAGAGTTGCCAAAGATGAATGTGCTTTCTGTCGTGAGAAAGGACATTGAAAGACTAACTGCCTAAAGTTGAAGAAGAAAGAGAAAGATTCTGAAGATGCAAATGTTGCAGAAAACAAAGGTGAGGCAAATTCAGAATACTCTTTATCGATGTCACACACAACATCATATTCTAATGCGTGGATATTGGACTCAGCCTGCACTTATCATATGACACCAGTTCGAAAGTGGTTCTTGGATTTTAAGGAACTGGATGGTGGAGTTGTTTACATGGGAGATGCTAATACATGTAAAATAAAGGGGATAGGTTCAATCAAGCTGAAAAATGAGCACAGATCCACCAGAATTATCAGAGAGGTTCGGTACATACCGAATATGAAAAAGAATCTCATTTCTTTGGGGGCCTTGGAGTCAAAAGGCCTACATGTGAAATTGGAAAAGGGAATTCTTAAGGTAATCTCTAGAGCGCTAGTGATGTTGAAAGCTATCAGGAAAAGTAATAATTTGTATTATTATCAAGGTAGTACAGTTAATGGGACAATAGATGTATCAACTTCCAGGAGCAGTAAGGAGTTAGAGGCAACAAAGCTATGGCATATGCGATTGGGGCATGCTAGTGAGAAATCTATGTAAACTCTTGTCAAGCAAGAATTATTGAAAGGTACAAAAGTTTGTAAGTTAGATTTTTGTGAACATTGTATTCTGGGAAAACAAAAGCGAGTAAAATTTGGCACTTCTATCCATAACACCAAGGGTATTTTAGATTATGTGCACTCAGATGTCTGGGGACCTGCCAAGACTCCTTCTCTTGGAGGTAGACATTATTTTGTTACTTTTATTGATGATTTTTCCAGAAGAGTATGGGTGTTTACTATGAATAATAAATGAAGTGTTTGGGATTTTTCTTAAATGGAAAACTCAAGTTGAAGACGAGACAGGAAGAAATATCAAAATTCTCCGGACTGATAACGGTGGAGAATACACGAATGATCCATTCTAGAAGTTATTCCAAGAGTGTGGCATAGTTCGACACTTCACAGTCAGAAAAACACCACAGCAGAATGGAGTATCGGAACGTATGAATAGGACATTGGTGGAGAAAGTTCGATGTATGTTGTCTAATGCTGAGTTAGACAGGAAATTTTGGGCAGAAGCTGTGTCATACGCTCAACATTTGGTAAATCGCCTACCATCATCCACACTTGGTGGAAAGACTCCATTAGAGGTATGGTCTGGAAAACCTGCAACTGATTATGATTCTTTGCATATTTTTGGTTCTACAATATATTATCATGTAGTTGAATCAAATTTGGATCCACGAGGAAAGAAGGCTCTTTTATGGGATTTACTACAGAAGTTAAAGAATATCGCCTCTGGTATTTGGATGGAAAGAAAACTATTATCAGTAGATATGTTACTTTTGATGATTATTTAATGTTGAATAAGGTAACACCAGACAAGATTGATTGTACTACGCAACAGGTGGAGTTTGAGCAGATAAAGATAAGCCCAACTATAAGTGACTCTTCAACGACAGACGAAGAGTTAAATGAGGAAGAGGTTCCGACCCAAGAACCTTCAGAATAACGTGAATCAATTATTGTGAATAAGCCAAGACGAGTTATTCAAAAACCAGGTCGGTTTGTTGACATGGCGACCTATGCACTTCTAGTCGTAGATGATGTTCCATCCACTTTTTCAGATGTTAGCCGAAGTACTGAAAATGAAAAAATGAGAGGTGTTATGGAAGATGAGATGCAATCTATTCAGAAGAATTAGACATGCAAGTTAACGCATCTACAAAAAGGGAAGGCTATTGGTGGTAAATGAATCTTTGCTAAGAAAGAAGGATTTTCCGAAAAATTTGACGTTCGTTACAAGGCAAAATTGGTAGCTAAAAACTACGCTCAAAAGGAAGTAGGTGATTATAATGAGGTATTTTCTCCTATTGTTAAACACTATTCCATTAGAATTTTGTTGGCCTTGGTAGTGCAGATGAATTTAGAGCTAACTCAACCAGATTTGAAGACCGCAAACATACACGATCAGGTCTAGGAAATCTACATTTATCAAATAGATGGATTCAAAGTTGCTGATAAAGAAAATTGGGTTTGTAAGTGAATAGATCATTGTACATGTTGAAGCAATCGTCTAGACAATGGTACAAGCGACTTGACAAGTTTATGATTGAGAACAAGTACACAAGAAGCAAATTCAGTTCATGTGTGTATTTGCGCAAATTGCAAGATGAGTCTTACATCTATCTACTCTTGTACGTTAATGATATGTTGATAGTATCAAATATCCAATATGAAGTTGACAAATTGAAGGCTCAATTGAGTAAAGAGTTCGAGATGAAAAACATGGGAAAAACTAAATCTGAACCTTGTTTAGATTTGGTACACATATTCCGCGTTTGAGTCGACGCTGAAGAGTGCCAATTGAAAGCACTGAAGGTTTATTTTTAATATTGAAGATTAGTATTTGGAAACTGTGCCAATGTGGAGATTTGTTGTTTTTGGCACAATTAGAATCCCACATCGAAAGATGATGGGAGTGAAAGAAGTTTCTTAGTATATAAAAGAAACTATATTCACAATTAAAATAAATCCTACATCAGAAGATGATGGGAGTTGGGGAAGTTTCTTAGTGTATAAAAGAAACTCTCCCCTCTTTGGTTTATTGCACCCAATATTTGTATCGTTTCTTCCTTATTAATTGATATCCTTAGTGCTCGGAGACGTATGCAATATTTTAGCAGAACTCCGTTATCAAATTCTGGTAGTGTGTTCTTTCAGTTTGTTTTCTTCCTTTGTGTTTCTGTCAGGGTTTTTCCCAACAATATTTACTTGTTGAGTTAGAGTCTTTCATATCTGAAATCCAAATAGCATTAGTGTACCCTTCGATAGCAGTAGGATGTCTCGTGTAGTACATACTGTAATCATGATTATTTCTCAATTATCTAAGTCATCGTACAATAGCTTTCCAATGTTTATTGCCCAAATTTCTCACGTATCTACTTAGTTTTCTTACTATATACGCTATGTCTGGTCGTGTACAACTCATTAAGTACATTAGACTCCCAATTATTTGGGAATATTCTAATTGAGAATCACACTTTCCGCGATTTTTTTTGAGGGAAAAACGACTTAGCGTCATTTCATTAAAAATTCCCAAAAACGGGAAAAAAACTTAGAGTTTAAGAGATCATTCTAGACAGGCCTAGAATGCTTTTGAAGTAGTAACATTCTGAGTAAAAGCTAAAAAGCTAAAAACGTAAATGAATTATCTTATTACAATGCTTTCAATTCTAGTGAGTTTAAAAAATGGTAAATTCCAGTTCCTATAGATATTTCAGTTCTGCTCCGTGCTTGGAATTCTTGTCCACGTTCTCGCGAGGGCGCTGCAATCTGATACAATATCTTCCCATAACTCTTCAAGGCTCCTGCGGGTTCTGTCATATACCCTTTCATTCCGTTCTTGCCAAATGTTATAAACCACTACTCTAAAGCCGCACTTGAACACGTTTGTTGCAAATTTATTTCCCTTGGCTTTGATTAGTGTTGCATCTTTGATTTCATTCCATTCGCTCGAGAAACTGATCAGCTCCAGGCTTTTATAGAATCTGTCCCAAAGCTCTAAAGCAATACAGCAGCTCCCGAATAGGTGATCTATGGTTTCTTCATTTCCTCTACATAGAAGACAGTTAATTTCCGGGATGCTCATATACTTGTTGATACGATCACGAGTGTTGAGTCTTTCCCAGAAGGCGAGCCATATGATGAACCGTTGTCTAGAGATAATCTTCGTTGACCATACAAGAGGAGCCCATTCTACTTTCTGTGTTTTTTCCCGGGTTACCTCCCATATTTTCTTCGATACCAGCTTCCCATTGTCCTCAGCTTTCCATTCATGAATATCCGGTCTGTCGTGTAGTTGTATGTTACTTATATGATCAAGTATCCTCTATCCTTATGGATTTCTTCTCAGGAGTGAGTCCCAATTTCCGTCTTTAATGTCTTTGATTTTCGCTTCTGTGCAGTCCCTTCTGATGCGGGTATTTTAAAACTCCTTCTTGTGGATGATAGGCTGGTTTTCGAACAAGGGGTCGTTCCAGAATAGAGTGTCTTTCCCGTCCCCTAACCGGATGTCATAAAGATCTGCAATATTGCTTCTTAGTTTAAGAATCTTTTTTAAAGACCAGCTCATACCTTCATGAATTTTGCAGGTCCATATGTTAGTTTCGTATTTCATAAACCTCGTATGCACCCATTTAATCCATAGTGACTCCTGATTGCACTATAAAGCCCACAGATGCTTGAAAGTGAGAGCCTTGTTCCACTCGATACAGTTTTCAAGCCAATGCCTCCCTCGTCCTTCGGTTTGTAGAGAGCGGTCCATTTGACTTTTTTTCCTCCCCTTCCACTCTTGCCCCAGATAAAGTTCCTCATCAGTATATCGAGCTCTTTCATTACCTTCTTAGGAATGACCATTTGCTACGCCCAATAGCCAACTATGCCCATGACCACTATTTTGATATGTTCAATCCTCCCTGCATAAGAAAGTTTTTTCGCTGCCCAGCCAAATATCATGTTTTTTACCTTTTCAATCAGCGGCTTGCAATGTGAGATCTCGATCTACTTCGCGGTTAACGGAATTCCTAAGTTCCTTACGGGAAAACTTCCTTCCATGATGCCCATGATGTTGAATATGTCCTGCTTCGTTTCGTCATTTACGCCTCCATAAAATGCCACAATTTTGCTTTTATTAATAGTTAAACCTGTAACCTCAGAAAAGAACGTTAGTGAAACCCTAATAGTTTTAATGGAATCAATGTATGCGTGCGCTAGAATGAACAAATCGTCAACAATGTATAAATGGTTTATCTCCTCTACCTCACAGAATGAGTGAAAGATGTATGGACGATTCTTTCGGAACATCGTGAAGATGCTCTCAAAGATCGCCATGATAGCTATGAAAAGGTAAGAAGAGAGGGGGTCCTCTTGCCTTACCCCGTTTTCACCTTTGACATAGCCTCCGTGGACTCCATTGACACTAACAACAAAGTAGGATGATGAAACGCACTGCATAATCCAATCAATAAAAATCATAGGAAAAACAGATACAACCAGAAAGTCTCGAATGACTTCCCATCTAACAGAGTCGAAAGCTTTCTTGATATCTATTTTGAAAGCCACTCTCGGGAATATTTTCTTATTCCCGTAGCCTTTTAAAAGGCTCTGCATGAGAAGAATATTATGAGAGATTGTTCTACCGGGGATGAATGCAGATTGGTTAAGATTTATAATTTTCCCTATGACATTTTTAAATCGTTTAAAAATGATTTTTGAAATTATTTTATAAATCACATAGCAGCAGGAAATTGGTCTGAAATCTTGTACTTTCTCGGGTACCGCAGTTTTGGGGATCAAGGTTAAGACCGCTGTATTCCATTGCTTTAACATCTTCATGTTCTTGAAAAACTCAAGAACCCCATCAGTAACGTCTTTACCCACAACCGACCAATTGTCTTTGAAGAACTGTGCATTAAACCCATCAGGACTCGGGCTTTTATTCCCATCAATACTAAACAGAGCTTCTTTAACCTCAACCCTCGTGACCACCCTTATCAAGTCGCGACTATCTTCTACAGAAATTTTCCTATCAATAATCTGATACAAGGTATTCAGGTGACATTGATGTTGCTTTCTTGTACCCATAAGCTGCTTATAGAAATCGATAGCCAAATCTTGTACACCCTTTTGACCCTAAACATATTCACCATCATCATTCTTCAGCCTGTATATATTGTTTCTCATATTTCTAGCCTTGCATTTTCTGTAGAAGAAAGTTGTGTTTTTGTTACCTAACGAGAGTCAGCTCTGTCTTGATTTCTATCTAATAAAATTCTCTTCAAGAAGACTCAGCTTCCTGCAATTTTCAAGCGCATCCCTTTCTGTTTCATTGAGTTGTTCATCATTATCATCCTTTAATAACCTTTTCTGAACTTTTTCCAATTCTTCTCTAGTAGCCAGAACTCTATTAGAGATATTACTGAACTTCTTCTTGTCAAAACTTTGGAGATGATTCTTCAAGAGTTTAAGCTTCTTAGAAACTCTGTACATGTTGGATCCCCTGACAACTGTAGACCATACGCTTTCGAGAATACTTTTGAATTTGTCGTTTTCCATCCAGAAATTAAAAATTTTAAAGGGCCTTTTGAACCTTTCTTCCTTTTCCCAAAACAATTTAATCGGGCAGTGATCAGATATACCTAGATTCAGAATATGAAGATGACTTCTCGGAAATTGGTTAATCCAGTTCTCATTTACCAGATATCTGTCAATTCTACTTCTTCTAATTTGCTCATTCCCTCTCGTAGAAGACCAAGTGAAGAAATTCCCAGAATTTGTAGGCTCGATACAACCTATATCTCTGATACAGTCATTAAAGTCAATCATATCCCGAGTTATTTTAGATTCTGGGCTACGATCAGATTCGTTTCTAGTTACATTGTAATCACCAAGGACAACCCAAGATTTATCACTAACGATTCAGTTTCTAAGACAATTCCAGAGGAGTCTTCTATTAGTGCTTGAGTTACTAGCATAAACAATAGCAAGATTAAACAAGATTCCTGTGATTCTGTCTTTAATCTCCACCAGGATTGCTTGATCATTTAAAAAGAGAACCCTGACCTCAACAACTTTGTTATCCCAGATAACTCAGATTCTGCCCGTTTTGTCATTTGAGTTGTGAATGATTTCCTAGTTGCTATCAATACACAACTTGCTAACCTTCTCAATATTTCGGCTTTTGACTTTTGTCTCAAGAATAATCATAATAGTGATCTTCTGGTTCTCAACGATCCTCTTGATTTCTTTGCATTTCAGAGGGTCATTGATTCCCCTTATGTTCCATGTCACTATATTCATGAATGGATATAAGTGTTGGGTTCCTAACTTTCTAGACTATCCTAGACCTCTTCATTAGAGAAATCGTAAGCATCACTTGTCTCGTTATCCTCAATGGCTACAGCTTGATTACATGGAATACTATTCACATTGAGTGGGGGTTGTCTCACATAGATCTCATCTTCTCTCGTTATAGAGTCGGTGGCTTCTAGATCCATGATCTTTCTGCTCTGTCTTCGCTTTTTAACTTGTTCTTCTTTAGTAGGTCTTTTCTACTTTGAACATCTTCACTACTGGATTCATATTTGTTATCAATTTTAATTCACCCTACTTCAGAACCAAGGCTCACTGCCTTATTCAAGATCAAATTGTCTTTTTCTACACTTGATCTTTTAATTTCACAAAATCCAAGATTTTCCAGTTCATTCTCAAGAGCTTCTTTATTGCTTGTTGGTTTTTCAATATTTTTTGTCCAGGATTTTTTGTTCATTATCTCGAAAGGTGGCTCTGAGCCCATGGATCGGGTCATTTCGAATTCTGATGACATTGGTTTTTTGGTTCCTACTTGCATTTCCTAGAATTTTGAAGAGTGAACTCACGAACTATTGGAGTGCCATCAGACCCAATTTTGTTTGTTTCATATGGGCCAAGTATTCCCCGTCCCATAGATCTTTGAATTCCAAAAACTTTAGAACTAGAACATTTTTCATCAGGACCGGTAGTAGCAAGTCTGATAGCTTGAGTAGTATCCAGATCAGCAAGTCCAGGACCAGGCTTAACATGGTCAATATGGCTAGGTACGGTAGCATTATGAGAAGCTCTAGGACTGGTGTGACTATGTCCATCTTTAGCAGGACCGATATCCTGACAAGGATCGACGTTTTGAACATGACCTATTCTTGAGAAAACAGAATCCCTAGGACCGGTGCCCTGAACATGACCGATAGGATCAACATTAGTAGGGCCAGCTTGTACCCTTACCCACTTTATTCTTTTTCCTATCTTCTTCCTTACCCTTATTTGTTCTTGCTTTTGGTTTCCCATCCTATCATTATCAGTGTGTTCATTGATGTTAAGTTCAGATTTGTTCACATTTCTCTCAACCAGAGCCTGGTTAGAGTCATTGATACCGTCTTCCTAAGCATTGTTATTAGCCTTCAATTTTAGATTATTATTGACTGGACATTTATTCGTAGCGTGTGTGAAAGTACTACACCATATACATCGATTTGGTTTCCATTCGTATTGTACGCCAATGTCAAATAAATTTTCCAGTCTATCTTTAAGTTCAAGCTTAATTGGAAGAGAGCTACTTGGATGGATTTCGATACTAACTCTGGCCACAGATGCACGCTCGTAGCCTTCCATTGCTGGGTCAAACATAAGTGGTTTGCTTATAATGCTTGAAATATAGGCCAGGCCCATTGGGTTGCACAAGTGTGGTGGAACATTCTTGAGATTCACCCAGATTTGTTCAAGTTTAGGTGGTCTATGATTAGTATTAAGTTCCTCGCTCCACTTGTACAACTTTTCTTTTTCCTTTGATAAAGGTATATTCGCTCTCTATGATCGACTTTATTTCGCTTCCATTCCTGAAGGATAGAAAGTAGAATCCGTGATCATTGATTGTGATCCTCTCCAGACCAGAGGATTCTCATTAACCTATCAATGTTCTTTTAACCTCAGCAAATGGTGCCTTCATGTTGCCCATAAAGTGACCAACTATGACAAACTTCCATGCCTTTACGCATTTTTTCTTCAATTTCTAGTGGGAGCTCAAACCGGTGCGGATGATCAAGTGTAATTAACTTTGGGTATAAAGTGTCTATCTTGAATTTTCCCTTTTCTGGATCGTTCATGGCATTTCCATTCCACACCTTTCCTTCTTGTCAGGTTTTATTTGGGTTGCTCATGATTGTATACACCTTTGTTTTATTACATTTAGAAATTTCCTTCATGGCGTCAACCGTCCACTTGATCACTTCATCATATTGGTCTTTGTTGAAGAGATTCCAATTCTTTAGATAGTGACTGTTGAACTGAGCATTCAATTGATTATTTCTTTCCTGGGGCATCGTAATCTCTTGTTTATTAACTTGGTAAAATAGCTTCTTCATCTGGTTTCTCAGTCCTGCCAAATTTGTTATTTCGTTTTTCCTCATTGACCACGTTGGACAAGTAGTAGGATCCTTGTTATCAGCTTGAGTATTTTCTTTGTTAGGAATTGCAGCAGTATGAGGAGCTAAGTAGATGACTATTTCAGGGTTGCTATCTTTCCTGACTTGTTTGTTCTTTTCGGCCCATCTAACCCTTGTATTTCCCATAAAACCGTTGCCTTCAATTGTTCTAATCTTCGTTAGAATATCCCCTTCATACTCTTCTCTTGTGTGCCAGTTTTCCTCTTTTGAATGCTATCAATTGGAATTTCAGGATCCAAATTAACGAGTGGAGAAAATGCACCCATGTTCAATATCTTAGTGTTAGCCTCGGGTGTCACAGTTTCCTTGGGATTTACTTCAGCATTTTTCTTGGAACTTGAGTTATTTGCCTTCATGTTTTTCATTTCTTTGATTTTAGATCCATTTTTACCCTTCTTAGCTATTTTAGAATTATTCGATCCCGTTACTTGACCGATCCTTTCCATTTCAGCACTTGTTTTAGAAGAACTATGCCCCTTTGCTTTTGGTTTGATCTTTGTTGATGACATCTTGTTCATGAACTTATGATATTCAAGGTCACATATTATTGTCTCATCATAGTCGGTGCTATCGTCTGATTCCAAATCAACATACATGCTTTGGTTCTTTTGATTCGATTGGTGGCTCATAGCTTTGATTGTAGACTCTCCACGATTTTCAGATATATGTTGACTCGTATCTAAAAATTATCCTTGTTAAAAATCAGAATAATCCTTGTTAAAATTTTCAAGGATCTTATCCACATAATGTGATTGTCTTAGAATTATCCCTTCCGATTGTTCTAATCACTTTGATTTGAAGAATCACATCAGTCAATCCTATATCTTTCATGTCAAATTTGAATTTAACATATCTTTAGTAGATTTAACCATTTTATCATTACTTTCAATGATAAGCATGTCATCTATATAATGACATAAAATGACATAACCATTTTTTGTGTCTTTAATATAAACACATTTCTCAAATTCATTGATATTAAAGCCACTTGAGATCATATCATGATCAAATTTCTCATGCCATTGTTTTGGAGCTTGTTTTAAGCCATACAAAGAATTAACCAATTTATAAACTTCATTTTCTTGATCTTGAGAAGAAAACCCTTGAGGTTGATCTATGTAAATTTCTTTTTTCAAATCTCTATTTAAGAAAATTATTTATACGTCAATTTGATGAACTTCTAGATTGCGCAAAGAACCAATCGCAAGAATCAATCGATTAGAAGTTATTCTCATATCTAAAGAATATGTATCAAAATAATCAAGACATTCTCGTTGGCGATATCATTTTACTACCAGTCTTGCCTTATATTTATCAATTGATCCATCAGCTTTTATTTTCCTTTTGAAAATTTATCGGCAACCTAGTGGTTTATTTCCTGGAGGCAGATTCACTAGTTCCCATGTATGGTTTTGCAAGATAGATTATATTTCACTATTAATTGTCTCTTTCCATTAAGGCCCTTCAGATGAGGTAATTGCATCATTATACGTTTAAGGTTCACTTTTCATCATGAAAATAATAAAATCTGGACCAAATTAATTTTTCAGTTCTAGCTCGTTTACTTCGTCTAATTTCAACCTCAACTTCATTCTCCATTTCTTGTTCATCTAGTTCAAGACATATTTTTGTACAACGTTGTTCTTCATTAGACTTATATGGAAGTACATGTTCAAAGAACGATGCATTTCTCGATTCTATTATCGTATTCTTATGAATATCCAGAATGTCCGATTTAAACACAAGAAAATGATAAGCACTACTATTATGTGCATATCTAATAAATATACAATCAATAGTTTTTGGTCAAACTTTTACCTTTTTAGGTAATGGTACGGCTACCTTAGCTAGACACCCAACATTCGTAAGTATTTATATGATAGTTTTCTTTCATGCCATAACTCATATGGACTCTTATTTAGCTTCTTTCGTGGAACCTTATTTAAAAGGTTATTAGCCATCAAAATAGCTTCTCCCACATCTTTTGTGGTAGACTGGAACATAATAGAAGTGAATTCATCATTTCTTTTAATGTTCTATTTTTCTTTTCAGTCGTACCATTTTGGTGAGGAGAATAAGTTGTTGTCGTCTCATGTATTATACCATGTTGAGCACAAAACTCAACAAAAGGTGATTCATATTCACCTCCTCTATCACTTCTTAACACATTGATCTTTTTACCAAGTTAGTTTTCAACCTTTTTTTATAGGGTTTATCTATGACTTCATCTTTACTTTTAAGAGTATACACATACCAATATTTTGTGTTATCAACAATAAAAATAATAAAGTATTTACCTCCATCACGTGTTGATGTTCCATTTAATTCACACACATCTGTATGAATTAAATCAAGCAATTTATTACTTCTTTCAACGTTTTGAAATGATGATCTCGTCAATTTCGCTTTAACACAAATTTCACACTTGTGTTTCTTATTTATTTTGAATGTAGGTATACTCTTCAGTTTTATTAATCGATATATCGAATCATAATTAATATGACCTAGTCTACCACGCCACAAAATGGAAGAATCCATCAAATAAATAGAAGAGTTATTCTTTTCATTCATACTTGGCTTAACTTCCATTACATTGAGCTTAATAAGCCCATTAGTAGCATAACCTCTATCTATAAATATTCCGCCTTTAGATAAAACAATTTTATCTGACTCAATCACAATTCTAAAACCATGATTACTTAAATGAGATTCGAATATCAAATTTTTCCAGATCTCCAAAACATATAAAACATTAGTTGAAGTTAAATCTTTCCCTGAAGACAACTTTAACACCACTTTTCTTTCACCTTGTATGTCGAAAGTGGCAGAATTCTCCATGAACAACTTTTAACCATTCTTAACTTCTTTGAGGATTGAAAATACTTCTTTATTGGAGAAAACATATCTTGTAGCTCATGTGTCAACCCACCGTTCTCGTGGATTAGACCCCACAAAGTTAACCTAAAATATCATCGCACATAGATCCATGTCCAATAATCCTTGAGTTAAGTTAGTCTCTTAAATTCTTCTCGGCTTCTTGCAATCGGAAGATCTATGGCCCATGTCATTGCAATTGAAACACTTTCCCATAAACTTCTTAAAAATTCCTCCTTTAGGATTAAGGTTTTGGTTTTTTGACAAAAGGATTGTGTTTCTTCTTGTCTTTACCATGCTCAACCATATTTGCTTTAACCACATGTTAAATAAAGTATTTCTTTGATGCACTTTTATTTTCCTCTTCAATGCGTAGACGAATCACTGATTCTTCTACGTTAATCTCTTTTTGCTTGTGTGCTTAAGGTAGTTCTTGAACTCTTTCCAAGACGATGACAGCTTCTCAATAATAGCCGTCACTTAGAAAGTTTCTCCCAAATTCATGCTCTCAACATGAATTTCATGCAAAATAACTTGGTTCACTTGAACTTGTTTAATAACCGGTGTTGAATATACCATTTTGTAGTCCAAAAATCGACCGACGATAAACTTTTTTGCACCCGCATCTTTAGTTTTGTATTTACTTTGAAGAGATTGACAGAGTTCTTTGGCCGTATTCTTTTTACCATACACATTGTATAATGAATATGATAAAACTCCAATACATAATTTCTACATAAAAAATTAGAATGGTATCAAGTATCAATGGATGAAGCTTCTACCACATCAAATTTTGGATGCACGTTTGCATCCGATGATGAAGCCACATTTGGCTTATAGATCTTATGAGTGGGAAGGTCCTCCTTGAGGAATCATGCGAGACTATGGGTCGAGAGGTAGAATAACATCTTCAGTTGTCATCTCTTAAAGTTTGAACCATCAAACTTTTTTTTCTTATCCAGTTGGTTAGCGAGAACCGGCATCCTCATGTTTGAAGTAGGTGTTTCGATAGTCATTTCTGAAACAAAATCAGAAACATGTAAAAATCAGTGAGAAATAATATGAGCCTATTTTGAGATTTTTAGTAATCTTATCTCGTAACAATTGCATGAAAATATTATATGAATGAAATACAATGATAATTGAACATATACAATAGATTATTTAATGAGATGAAGAAAATCCTTCTCGTTTGCTTCGAAGCCTATGAAAGCACAGTTCCCTTAAAAAGTTTCATTGTCTCCCGTTTGAACTAGAGACTTTCGTCGGTGGTTGTTTTTTAGGGTAGAACAGAACCTGCAATGATTTAGCACAGAAAAATCACTACAACAACGAACTAGACAAAAATACATGAATCACAATCATCGGATTTCACATAGAAATGGTCGAATCAAGAAAATTAAAGAACACTCACAATGAACACTAATAAAATAAAAGAAAGACTTTTAGAATTCTAGAGTGAGAAGTGATAAGATAATGTGTGAAGATGAATATAAGTTGAATGGATATTTATAGTTGAAAATTAAACTCATAATCAACTTTTTAATCCAACAGCCAATAATCATTCATCCATCCATCCAACGGTTATCCTTGCTTTCCTTTTCATCATCCTTGTAAGTTACATCCAACCATAAGTAATTTGTTGTTATAATAGAAATTAACACCATTTGTTAATTGCATCATTTAATGCATTAATGTTAATTGTAACAATTAACAAAATTCATTTTCAATTGGATTAAATTTCACCTTAATTCACAATGAATCTTATGTGAATTTCATTTGGATTAATTTCACCTTAATTCACATTTGAATTTGGTGTGAATTTTAATTTCAGATTAATTCACAAATGTATTTGGTGTGAATTTTATTTGGATTAAATTTCACAATTAGTTCACATTTGAATTTGGTGTGAATTTTATTTGAATTAAATATCATTTTTATTTAAATAATGGAATTAGTTTAATTCCAAAATTATTAATTTTTCCTTGGCGGTGAAAAGAAAGGAGCAAAAATGTGTTTTGGATTAATGTTAATTGTAACAATTAACAAAATTCATTTTCAATTGGATTAAATTTCACCTTAATTCACAATGAATCTTATGTGAATTTCATTTGGATTAATTTCACCTTAATTCACATTTGAATTTGGTGTGAATTTTAATTTCAGATTAATTCACATATGTATTTGGTGTGAATTTTATTTGGATTAAATTTCACAATTAGTTCACATTTGAATTTGGTGTGAATTTTATTTGAATTAAATATCATTTTTATTTAAATAATGGAATTAGTTTAATTCCAAAATTATTAATTTTTCCTTGGCGGTGAAAAGAAAGGAGCAAAAATGTGTTTTGGAGCTCAAAGCATATAACATTCTTTGCATAAAAGAAAATAATACTATATAATCAAGTCAAATAGTTTGAGAACTACCAATTTAGTGGTTTTGAGTAATCATATGATTTATCATCTATTCATGAAAAGTGAATCGATTAATTACCTACATAAATTGTCTTTAAGCCCACCCAATAACCTTATCGTAGTCCACAAATTTCATTCACAAGATCCAAAACACATATTATGAAGTTCAATACATAATATAATACTCACTTTCGTCTATGTGTTGAGGTGTTCCTTTCCATTACGGTCGAGTTTTATCTTGTGGGTAAACGGGTCAGGATTTTCTGTCATGAAAATGGGTTAGGGTACAAATATATTTTTAGTATTTTTCTCTTAATAGTGTAAGGTTTAGAGAGGGTGAACAGATCTAGAGTTTTCTGATTCCTTCTTATTCTTTGGTTGATCCAAAGAGTGAGGTTCAGGGAACTTTTGATTGTGGAGTATTTCAATCATTCCTAATATAATCATTTTCTCATTTAAGAGCAGGGTTTTATTTCTAAGAAGATCCTTGATTTTGCTGTTGCAAAGCCCAACATTGGTATCAGAGAAATATTGATTGATTACATGTTTTAACATTGGAGCAAAGTGTTGTGCTAGTTACTTGACGAATTCAAAGAGGAGATCAACTGGTTTCTTTTTGGGGTTTTCGTCAGCTGTTAAGACTGTAATAATGAGGAAATTTAGACCTGATATGGTGAGTGTGAATGGTACAAACTATAGGCAATAGAAATTGATGATTAATGATATGTTAGTTATAGATGATTTGAATGAAGCAATTGAAATTGAGGGTGTTAGACCTAAAAGTACAAAAGATGATGATTGGAAAAAGACTGATAGAAAGGTGTTTAACTTTATTCGTTTGTGGATTGGTGTAAATGTTGTGCACCATGTTGAGAACGAGACTACGACTTATGGTGTGTGGAGCAAACTTGAAGCTCTATATGCCGGGAGGTCAGTATGGAATAAAGCAACATTGATACGAAAGTTGGTGAACCTTAAGTACATTGATAATAAATTAATTTCTGAACACTTAATTATTTCAAAATATTTTGAATCAGCTAAGTAATATAAAGATAAACTTTGACGATGAGGTGCAAGCACTTTAATTCCTTGGCTCTTTGCGTACAAGTTGGGAGACACTAATTATCACTCTCAATAACTCAACATCAAATGGTAAAGTTAACATAGAATTTATCCCCAATTCCTTACTTGATGAGGAGAGTTGAAAGGGGATAAACTCTCTAAGTTTAGTGACTGATAGAGGAAGATCAAAGGATAATAGAAGAAGTTCGAGTAGGAGCAAGTCTAGAGCTCCGAAGAAGGATGGTGCTGGACATTACTATGGAAAAATGGGTCATTGGAAAAATGAGTGCTGAAAATTTAAAAATGATAAAGAAAAGGGTATGGTGAAGCCCAAATAAATGAAATAATAGAGTGTAGATGTTAGATTTATTGGACTAATATATATAAATAATGTGTTTGGGCTATTATTTATTCAGAACCCAATTGATAAAGTGATCCACTAAAATATTTTGGTTATTGGGTTAAGTCATGTTTGGTTATTAGTATGGTACAGTTTATTATGTGTAAAAACTGGATATTTATTTATAATTTATGATGGATTAAATAATAAATAAATGACAATATAAATAGGGTTGTGGTCCCCGATTCACAGATGTCAGTTTCATTTCTTATAACCTCCATCGTTAGAGAGAAGCAAGAAAGACGGTCTATAGAATTGGAAGATCCAACCTCTGGTAACTCAAAAAAAAAATTGGGCAATGACATCAGGTACGCTTCCGCTTAATTTATCATATCGACTTATTAACTTAGAGAATCATTAATCTTATTTTGTCTAATTAAACACTAATATAATGTTAAAGATTATAGATCATGACTAAAGAAAAATATTAGATAATCCAGACTAAAACAAGATAAGAATAAATATATCTAACAGTAGATACATCTGCTAATGCTTTAGATGGTGAACTGTCATATGATTCAAATTGTTAAGACTCTTATCTTAGCACGTCTTCAAATGAAACAACATGTATTGTTGACACAGGTGCCTCGTTCCATATTACTTCATATAAAGGTTACTTCCATTCCTACAATGTTGGTGATTATGGTGAGATTCACATGGGTAACAATGGTGTGTCCAAGATAGTTGGTCTTGGTAATATTATAATTGAGACAAACATGAGTTATTTCCTGACATTGAGATATGTAAGACATGTTCCTGATTTGAGAAAGAATTTGATTTCTACGGGTAAGATCGATGATCAAGGCTACCATAATGTTTTCAATGGTGGATCATGGAAGCAAAGCAAGGGTTCCTTGGTTGTTTCATGAGGTAAGAAATGTTGTTCCTTATACAAGATAAATTTGAAAATTGTCTATGATGCATCATCTTCTATTGTGATGGAGTTATCATGTGAGTTGTGGCACAAGAGATTATGTCACATTAGTGAAAAAGGGCTAAATATTTTGATCAAGAGGAATGAGTTACCGAATCTCAAGGATGCTCATCTTGAAAGTTGTGAGCATTTCTTGAAGGGTAAGTAGAACAACGTCTACTTCAGTAAGTCAAAGGTGGAACTGAAAAAGAATTTCATTGAGTTAGTCCATACAGATGTAAGTGGTCCCATGAAGATTAAATTCATAGGTGGTGCTTCTTATTTTGTAACCTTCATAGACAATGAATCTAGAAAGGTTTGGGCATGTGCTATAAAGTGTAAGGATTAGACAGACAGAAACTAATGAGGGTGCGGTCAAAGAATGGGGAGAGTACATAGGCTCATTTGATGATTATTGCAAAGAGCATGGTATTCTACATGAACAGATTATGCCCAATACTCCACAACAAAATAGAGTAGCAGAGATGATAAATAGAACAATGTTAGAACGGATGAGGAGTATGCTCTCCCATGCCAGGTTGGCTAAGCATTTATGGGCTGAAGCCATGAGAACTACAGTGAATGTGATCAATTGTTCTCCCTCCAAGACATTGAATAATAAGTGTACAGAAAGTATCTGGTCAAATAAAGATGTTAGTTATGAATATTTAAATATTTTTGGTTGTAGAGCCTTTATGTAAAAGATGAGAGGTTTAAACTATATGCAAAATCAGGTAATGCATTTTTTCTATGAAAGCGAGAGAAAGTTTTTTTTATAAATTCTGCCTTATTCCATGAATTCTAGAAGCACTTCAATAACTTTATCTCTTTCTATGGGCCTGGCCTTTCCCATGCGCTCTTTTTTGACTTCTTGAAAAGGGAAATTTAGGCCTTCCTTAGAAGTTGTCGCTCAATCAAAAGGATATAACACATACAAAATCTTTGCTTTTCTGGTGAAGTATAACATTCGCCACGACATTAGTGGCTTAGTTCTTCGCACTTCCAGCAAGTTTTTTTTTAGAGTAAGAGGAGGGGGGGGGGGGGAGATTGGTTCTCCCCCTATGTGGTCGGCCTTCTTACCAGTGTGTCTCCTTTCTCTTGATGGAATAGAACAATACGCTCTCCATTGGATTATGGTGATGAAAAGTGGGAATACAAGTGTTATGACCCAATGGGCAAGAAGATTTTAAGAAGCCGAGAAGTGGTATTTCTTGAAGATCGGACTATTGAGAATTTTCAATATTGTGACAAACTTAATGCACACATACATGATCTTCCTGTTCTTGAGTTGTCTCATAATGTTGAGGAGACAATGCCACATGTAGCTTCAGACTCGGATAGTGATAATAATGTTCCTCAGGGTCAAGTTGTAGGCCATGAAAATGATATAAGAGCTGATATTGGTGATAATATTGATGTTGAGTTTGAAGTTCAGCAATAAGATGAAGATCAACAAACAAAGGTACTTAGGAGATCTACTAGGAGAAAAGATCAAGTTCTAATTACCGGCTAAAAAATATGTCCTTCTAAGTGATTGTGGGGAGCATGTATGATCTAAATATGCTTTTGAGGATGCTCACATGGAAGAATGACTAGCTATCATGGATGAAGAGATGAAGTCATTGCTGGAAAATATCACATATGAACTGGTGGAGAGACCAAAGAACATAAAAGTTTTACAAAATAAATAGGTGTACAAGATCAAGCAAAAGGGTGATGATAGTAAGCCAAGATACAAGGCTAGGCTGGTTGTCAAAGGTTTTGTCTAGTGTGATGTATTCGATTATGATGAGATTTTCTCACTAATAGTGAAGATGACTACCATCTGGGTGGTGTTAGGTCTAGCTGTTTGTATGGATCTTGAGGTTGAACAGCTTGATGTTAAGACTGCATTTATCAACGATGATTTGGATGAAGAAGTTTACATAGATCACCCAGAAGGTTACATAAAAAATGTGAGGAAAGCAAGGTGTACAAGCTTATCAAAAGTCTGTACGGTTTGAAGCAAGCACCAATGTAGTGGTATCTTAAGTTTGAGCCATTCATGACCATCCATGGTTACATGAAGACGTCTACAAATCACTATGTTTTTGTGCAAAAGTTTGCTTCTAAGGATTTTATTATACTTCTCCTATATGTTGATGACATGTTGATTGTAGGGAGAGATAAACTCAAGATTGCCAAGTTGAAAAAGGATTTGACCAACTCTTTTGAGATGAAAGACTTTTAAGCATGATAAATTCTTGGAATGCAAGTCATTCATGATCGGATGAAGAAAAGGCTATGGCTGTCTCAAGAGAGATATACTAGGAAGATTCTAAAATGATTATGTATGGACAAGGAAAAACAGTTGTTTGTCCATTGGCTACACACATAAAAATAAACAATACACTCTCCCAAGGATGAAGAGGAAAGACAAGAAATGTGCAAGGTCCATATGATTCAGCAATAGACAGTCTAATGTATGCATTCGTCTGCACAAGACCAGATATAGCTCATGCGGTTGAAGTAGTTAGTCATTTCCTTTCAAATCCCGGTAAGGCACATTGGGAAGCGGTTAAGTGGCTAATGAGATATCTTCGAGGGACTTTAAGTATGTTTTGTGTTATGGTACTGGAAAACCACATGTTGATGGGTTTTCTATTCAGAAATGAGTGATGATATCACCACAATGAGATCAACTTCAGGGTATCTATTTACCTTTGGAGGAGGAGTTGTATAATGGAAGTTTCATCTACAGAAATGTATTGTTTTATCTACTACAGAAGCTGAATATATTTCTATTACTGAATGTTGTAGGAAAATGAGATGGATGAAGGAATTATTGAAAGAAACAGGTATAGCTCAAGACATGTTTGTGGTGTTTAGTGACTCACAAAGTGCTATACATATGAGCAAGAATCAAAGTTTCCATTCACGTTCAAAACACATCAAAATAATGTACCATTAGATCCGTAAAGTGTTCGAGAAGGAGTTATACTTGGAGAAAGTGCATAAGGATGAGAACAGTTCAGATATGATGATAAAAGGATTTCCAAGAGGCAAGCATAAAATATGTTATGCCAAAGCCGGAATGGTTCTGGCAGGGCATCACGATGATGAATGTTTATAGCAACACTCTCCCATGGCTCGAAAGGGGGAGAGTTGTTGAGGTGTTCCTTGACATTGCGGTCGGGTTTTATATTTCAAGTAAACGGGTCATAGTTTTCTGTTATAAAAACATGTAGGGTATAAATATTTTTTCTTTCGTATTTTTCTCTTAACACAGTAAGATTGAGAGAGTGAACATATCTAGGATTTTCTGGTTCCTTCTTATTCTTTGACTGATTCAAAGAGAGAAGTTGAGGAGCTTATAATTGTGGAGTATTCCAATCATTTTTAGTGCACTCATTTCTTTAATTTGAGAATGGAGTTTGATTTTTAAGAAGATCCTTGCAAAACAAACACTATGGTGTATGTAAGTTTTTTTTTTCAGATTGATAAAGAAAGAGGCAGAAGAACATACCAGACAAGATCGATACTCACTTGCTTCTGATTTTCAGGTTTTTTTTTATGCTGACCCGAAGAACTAGTTCCCGGACCTTGTCTCATAGAAAATTTAGATAATCCAAGTTCCCAACAGCTGCATTAATCTCCATCATCAATATCTCATTAAAACATTGTTCTACCAAAAAAATCCTTGTGGATTGCAGACCGGAAGTCGTTGAGTTTGCTATCATTCAAGTCAGTAGTGTAATCTGAATAAAAAATGTGTTACATTCATATTTCAGAACACGCAGATTCAAGACAAACCAAAAAGTAAATAAATTAAAAGATCTTGTCCACATAATCAAGGAATGAGAATATCATTCCATGTTAGACCCAAGCATAATCCTGCACATTATTATCATTAAATTGTCTTAGTTAACAAATATGTCTTAAATTGGAAGAGTTAAATTTACCAGTTGTGTTCCATTTTCTGAATACCCAAAAACACCACACATATTGTGTTGCCAACCAGGAAGGTTAAGACCTGCTGGGGAGTTTGCATTCTTGAATCAAGAACAATAACTCATAAGAAGGATAATTCTTCCTAGACATTACAGAGGCTATATCTATAGAAACAAAATCCTCATATCCATATAAGTCTCTTGTCCTCTCTAGGTCCTGTTATGATCCGTTAATATAAATCAAATCTCTAGGGTCTTTGAATTTGATAGTGGCAACCTCTCTGTTTTAATCAATTTGTCAAGATGAATTAACATACCCACGATAAATTAAATGTTGATAGTTTCATTTTATATAATAGTGAATAAAACTCAATCACCTACCTTGCACCCAATCATAATAAAAAAAATTGGATTAAACAAAAAGAGTTCAACCATTTAGACGTGAATTTTGCAATAAATTTAAGTAGAGACTGAAATGTGTGACTTACACCTCTCGTGAAAATGTTGCAGAAACATAAATGTGAATTTTAAACATTCTAATTTACATGTGAACTTAATTATCATAATCAACAATATCCTCTTAGTACATCTATGTAAAATCCTAAAACTTTGTTCAGCCTAGGAGTAAGAAAAAAAGGATAAATAGCAAATAAACCAAAAAATTGCTTGAAGAACACTAAATCATTATGTCTATTATGTCTTTACTTCAGTTTTGCGCGCATTCCATCAAACACCTGGTGGGCAAAGTTCGAGGAATGTGATGAATAAGCTATATAAACAAGCAAAATAAGATGATGAATCTTACATTTGTAGAATGAATGATGTTGAACAAAATATATTAATAAATATTATATATGTTTATAAACATTTATACAAATATTATAAATATATAATAAAATATATATATACTTTATTCATTTTAGTTGTTTAAAATTATTTTCAAATAAATCATCTAACACATCGTTCCCTACACATTTTTGTCAAGATTTTTTCCGCTCTTTATTATCTTACAATCAAAATGTGTCTTTTATATTTATTTTGAAGAATGCAATGACAAAATTGTTAGTTATTAAAACAAAACGACAAGCTAAAACATGTTTAAAATTTTTTAAATTAAAGATAAAAAGTATGATCAACATTAAACAAAAATACAGTGAAGATTGCAGATAATGTGATCTAATATTGACAATCATTACAAATCAATTTATGACAAAACATGGCACAATTTTTCAAAATAAAACTATGCAAACACTAAAAGAAAAATAAAATAGGCAAATCGTAATAGCTAAGTTTAATATTTATCTTAGTCTTGTTTGTGCTCAAATTCGTCTTTCATTTCTTACAACCATTGTAATTTACACCACAATGAAATTTATGTTGAGAATTTTGAAAACGAAGATTACTTTTATACTGTAATCTAGGAATGTAAGATGGGTAAATGCACAGGTTATCCAAGTCTAAAACAGAAGATCAATCACAGAACAAAACAAAACCAGATTTACGTGGAAAACTTTCTCAACCTGGAGGGTAAAACCACGAGGCCAACCAGCAAATTTCACTATAAACAAGAAACAGATACAAATGTTCTTCTCAACTTTAAACCCAAAGTTGAGATATACAAACAGAGAAACCAATTTCATTCAGACTCAAGATAGTCTAGATATAAGACAACAAGAAATTGGAACCTGAAGGTGAAAATGTAAGAGATTTACTGCCTCCTTCTCTTCTTCTTCCTCTGTTTTTTTCTTCTTCTTTGCAGAATGTTCTCTCTCTCTAAAAGTGATAGAATAAGCAGCATTCTTAGGTTTTGTTTGTTTAATTAAATGTCTGATTGGGCTTGACCCAAAGGCCCAACAATATCCCCCTCCAGCCCGCGGAGAGAGGCACACCGATCTTCAAGTCATCACTTGGTATTCATGCCGACAAGCTGACAAAAGAGCTCGAGCTTATCTTTTGGAACAATCTTCATAAACATGTCTGATGGGTTCTTATCCGTGTGGATTTTCTTCAACTTCATCTGTTGGTTTTCTATTACATCTCTTAACCAATGAAACCTCACATCAATATGCTTAGTTCTAGAATGATATATATCAATCTTGCTCAAATTTATGGCACTCTAACTATCACAGAAAACAATTGCATCTTCTTGTTGCATACCAAGCTCTAGGAGAAATCTAATCATCCACAATAACTCCTTACCAACTTCAGTTGATGCAATGTATTCTGCTTCTGTTGTTGACAAAGCCACACATTTCTGCAACTTGGATTGCCATGACACGGCTCCCCATGTAAAAGTAAACACATAACTCGAAGTGGATTTTCTGTGATCTAGATTTCCAGCCATATCAGCATATGTGTAACCTTCTAACACAGCTTCACCATTTCCAAAACTCAAACACAAATTAGAAGTGCCTCTTAGATATCTAAGAATTCACTTCACTGTTTCCCAATGTTGTTTTCCTGGATTAAAGAGGAACATACTTACTACACCGACTACATGTGGCCTAGTGCAAACCATTGCATATATCAAACTCCATACAGCTGAGGAGTATGAAACACTTGACATTTCATCATTTTCTTTCTCTATTGATGGACACATCTTCTTACTCAATTTAAAGTGGCTAGGAAGTGGACAACTTACTTCCTTTGCTCCTTGCATGTTGAATCTTTCAAGCACCCTTTCAATATACTTTTAATTTGACAACCAAAGTCTCTTAGCCTTTCTGTCACGAGTAATTTGCATTTCCAATATCTGACGTGCTTGGCCCATGTCCTTCATGTCAAATGTCTTGGACATCTCCTTCTTCAACATTGCTATTATCTGAGCATTATGTCCTACAATCAACATATCATCAATATAAAGTAAAAGGATTAGAAACTTTCCATTAGAAAATCTTTTGAAATAACGGATCTGCCTTGTTCTTTGGTATCATAAAAGAGTTAAATTTCTTCTACCACTGTTTCGGAGCTTGTTTCAAACCGTATAGACTCTTCTTCAATTTACAAACCATGTTATCCTTTTTATTCACTTCAAATCCCTCTAGTTGCACCATGTAGATCTTTTCTTCCAAGTTACCATGATAAAATACAGTTTTTACATCAAGTTGCTCAAGCTCAAGGTCTAAGTTAGCTACTAGACCTAACACTGTATGAATGAAAGTCATCTTTACCACTGGTCAGAAAATCTCCTCAAAGTCGATGCCCTGTTTCTATCCAAAACCCTTTACAACAAGTCGAGCTTTGTACTTCATAATTTTCTATTTTTATCTCTCTTTAGCTTGAACACCCATTTGTTTCTCAATGTCTTTCGGCCCTTAGGAAGTTCCACTAGCTCATATGTGCTCATCTCTTGCAATGACTTCATCTCATCTTTCATTGTTTTCTGCCACTTAGCTTTGTCTTTATGAACTTGTGCCTCCTGAAAACTTTTTAGCTCTCCTTCTTCTGTCAATAGTATATACTCTGAAGAAGGGTACCTTTTAGAAGGTTGGTGCTCTCTTTTAGACCTTCTTAATGAGGGCTCTTCTGTCTCCTCTTGATGATGTTGCCCTCTGCTCAAAAACATCATAAATAGTCTCATCATCAATACTACCAATCATGTTAGAGGTTTCCTCAGTGGCTTCTTCATTATGTTCATCATTATCTGTTACTGTTAATTGTACATGTCAAGGAATTGGTATGAGTTCTATGGACTCATCAACTCTCTCTGACTTCTCGTTGATTTCTAGATTTATCCATTCTTGCCCTCGAAGAACACAGCATCTCTACATTTAACAATTCTTTTCTGTTTAGGATCCCATAATCTGTACCTAAATTCCTCATTTCCATACCAAAGGAAAATACATGGAATTGCTTTATCATCCAACTTGGATCTTTGCTCCTTTGAAATATGCACATATGATTTGCATCCAAACACCCTTAGATGCGAGTATGAAATATTCATCTTAGACCATACTCTTTCTGGTATTTCAAACTTCAAAAGAACAAAGGGTGACCTGTTTATGAGATAGCAAGTTGTGCGAACTGCTTCTGCCCAAAACTGTTTTGGCAACTTTATCATCTTTAGCACGCATCTCACCTTTTCTACAATGGTGCGATTCATTCTCTCAGCCACACCATTGTGTTGTGGAGTTTCAGACACTGTTTTCTCATGTCGAATTCCATATTTTACACAATATGCTTTAAACTCCTTGGAGGTATAGTCTCCCCAATTATCAGAGCGAAGACATTTCAGCTTATTGTCTGTCTCTCTTTCTACCATGACATGGAACTCTTGAAAGTAATGAAATACCTGGTCTTTCGTTCTCATTAAATAAACCCACACCTTTTTAGATGCATCATCAATAAATGTTAGAAAGTATCGATTGTCACCCAATGACTCCTTCTCCAAAGGACCACACACATCAGAATAAACCAAGTCCAACACATTTTGTTTCCTTTCAGATGTTTGACTAAAAGAGACTCTATGTTGATTACCAAATGGGCATTAGTCACATAGATCCAGAACCTCATCTTTGGTTGAGGGGATGTGAAGCTTCCTCACCAGAATTCGCAGCCCTTTCTCACTCATGTGGCAGAGACGTTGATGCCACAGATTTAGAGAATTTTCATCTTGTACTGCATTCAACCCATTCTTGAGTATCTTCACATGAGTTCGGTATAAGGAGTGCCATGACTTCCCTTTTGCTACAATCATTGATCCCTTACTGATCTTCCATTCTCCACTATCAATGTAATGCTTGAATCCATCTTTGTCCAATGCATCACTTGATATCAAGTTTAAACGCAAATCATGAATATGTCGCACATCTTTCAGTATTAATTGATGTCTCAGTTCTGTCTGCAAACAAATATCACCAATACCCACAATACTCGAGTGACTAGTATTACCCATCTTTATTGTACAAAGATCTCCAGTCTTGTAAGTCGTGAAGAAATCTCTATTTGGTGTAGCATGATAGCAAGCACATGTATCAACTATCCACTCAACTCCTTGGTGACCTTCTACATGTAGATATTGTTCATTTTCACAAAAAAAAAATCACTACATCATCTGTAGTTACTGTGGCTGTGGTATTTCTGTTTTCATCATCTTTTTTCTAATTTTTGTCTTCATTCTGTAGTCTTTTCCAGGCTTTACAATTTTTCTTCATGTGACATTCTTTACTACAATGATAACATTGTCTTCCCTTAGATTTTGATCTGCCTCTGGACTTGTTATGGCCTCTTGATTGTTGTCGGTATTCAGCTCTTCCCCTGTTCTCTGTGACAAGGGCAAGTGCACTATTTTTATTAGTTGACTTCCTTCTTGTCTCCTCATTGAACAAACTGCTACTAACTATACTCATAATAAGAATACCATTCAGAGCTACATTACTGACTGTCACAACCAATGTCTCCCAACTGTCGGGAAATGATCCCAAGAGTAATAAGGCTTACAGCTCATCTTCTAAGGTCATCTCCATCCATCACTGACAATTGATTAATCAAGCTCTGAAACTCATTTAAATGCTCAGCAACACCTGCACCTTCTTTGAATTTCATATTTACTAACTTTCGATTCAAAAATGCTTTATTACCTGCTGTTTTCTACTCATAAAATGACTCCAACTTCTTCCACAACGCATGTGCACTCTTCTCACTTGCTACATGGTGGTACACGCTATCATCAAGCCATTGTCTGATTGTGCCAATTGCTTTCCGGTTCAATTTTGTCCAATCACCGTCAGACATATCTTTTGGCTTCGCACTATCTCCTTCAACTAGTTCATACAAGTCTTTACAATAAAGGATATCCTCCATCTTGGATTTCCAAATCTGCCAGTTATTATTTGTCAACCTGATCATTGTGCTATTGCCTTCCATCTCAACCTACTAAAGCACTTTTCAAAAAATAAACCTAACAGCTCTGATTCCACTTGTTGGGAATTTTGAAAACGAAGATTAATTTTATACTGTAATCTAGCAATGTGAGATGGGTAAATGCACAGGTTTTCCAAGTCTAAAACAGAAGATCAAACACATAACAAAACAACACCAGATTTACGTGGAAAACCCTCTCAACCTGGAGATTAAAAACCACGGGGCCAACCAGCAAATTTCACTATAAACAAGAAACGGATTCAAATGTTTTTCTCAACTTTAAACCCAAAGTTGAGGTATACAAATAGAGAAAACCAATTTCATTCAGACTCAAGCTAGTCTAGATATAAGACAACAAAAATTGAAACCTGAAGGTGAAAATGTAAGAGACCTACTGCCTCCTTCTCTTCTTCTTCCTGTGTTTCTTCTTCTCTGTTTCTTCTTCTTCTTTGCAGAATGTTCTCTCTCTAAAGGTGATAAAATGAGCAGCATTCTTAGGTTTTACTTGTTTAATTAAATGTCTAATTGAGCTGGACCCAAAGGCCCAACAATTTGTGTGTTTCTTTTTCAGGTTTAAATTTATTATACTTGGTTTTTCTTCTTCATTTTTAATAATCTTCTTAATTATGTTAATAGTTGTCTCATCTACATAACGTAAAATTATCATTATTTTTTATTTATTCCCTACTTGGGACAAATAATCCATCCCTGATCATGCGAACGATCAATTCCTTCTATGTACTTTAAGAAATATGTGGATGATCGACACACGCATTTTCCAAGTCATCATTCGAGCTCACATCTTTCTCATGCTTGAGGATTGGGCATTTCATTAATGGGATTTCCAAACTTCGGCATGAGATGAATCTTCACTCCTACATCCTTAGTTATGACTTCAACATTTTCCCTTAATTCATTCTATTTCGCCATCCCAAACCAACTAAGTATAATAAATTTGGACCTATAGAGTTTTCCAAAAGTTCAAAGTGGGAGTTGAAGCAACAAAGATTGGGGGAGCAATATCAGCAAGGATGTAGTGGACACACTTCCCAACTCTTCTCAACAACAGCCTCCTTAATACTTAACTGAAAACTAAAGGAGACATTCAAAGGGAATGCCTCTCATTGAACACATCGTCCCTTAAAACTTATTGTATTCCTCTTTAGTTCTGTAACTGGAAGAAGATTATGGACTATCATTTTCCAACATATTTTTCCTATAAATCAACTAAGTAGAATTCATATATACAAAAAGTTTTTCAAACTACAATTACATTCTTCCCCGTACATTTTTTCAAGAAGAAGAAATCACCTCTAAGATTTCTACCAACATAAAAGTAATTGAGTTGGAGAACTTTCATAAATCCTTTTATTAGAATTAGGCGACAAAGAACCATCTCAACAACCCAAGTTAGCTCATTTTTACAAAATTTAAACCTAAATATTTGGCTCGAAGCATTTATAACCTTTAAAATTCACACGTCATTCTAAGATACACTGTTAAAACATTTATTACCAACATAAGAGTTCACCATATTCGTAGCGAGAATCTTACCTATATTTTAAAATGAACACGCAATGAGTGCCAAATTTCTTTGATTTTTATCTCTTAGACTCCGCAGATCATAATTAACATCTCGTGGTTTTGCACACTTACTTTCAAAGTCGTTAATCAGTTACAACTTTTTCTAATTTTGGCTGTTGTCGAAATGGGAAAGCCCACACCATTAATTTTTGAATCCGCCCAACCAAAATTGTTGGCATCAACTACACCCGTTGAAAGCCTAGACACATATGGAACAAAAAAAATCATCTAATGGATCTCTCCTTCTCAGTCCTAGTCCTAATGATAATCAAAATGTAAATCACTTGTGACAGAATTTTCCGACGATTTTACCTACGTTATTTGTGACAAAAATAATAAACGTCAGAAAAATAATGAAAAATCGACGATAATTTATGTGAAGAAATAAGCGACGATAATTTATGTCAAAATTTCCGGTTTATTAATGATAGATGTTTAGACGAAATTTGCGATGAGAATTTTCTCAAAATAAAAACTTTTGTGTTGTTTTGAACATCTTATAAAAGTTGTAGGATGAACATATATATTTTGATACATCCATAGCTCTATACTCCATCTTCGGCCACTATACTTGAAATTCGGAACTGGATCGGCGGTGATCGGCGGTGCTGAAAGTTCCTGCCAAACTAGGGCTTACAGGAAGAAGAAGGTACCTCCCTCTTCAATATTAGCATACTTTCACAGTTCACAGTCATGTTCATACTTTAACTTCTTGCTCTGATCTATTATTTCTCAAAACTCACACGCACACACAAGAGAGAGAGAAAGAGAGATACAGGCAACAAACGGACTGCCAGAAATGAAGGCATGCATTCTTCTTTATCTTTATGAACTCTCTCTCTCTTTTTGTGTAACTTCCATCCATTTCCATCCATTGCCTGTTTCATTAATCTCTCTTTTCTCTCTTTGCTTGCACTTGTAGAGGCAAAACTTCTTCACGATCGGATTTCTTCTACTCATAACTACTTCTCTACTACGCTATTGTTCATCTCTCTAGGTTTTCGTTTTCTATTCTTCTAAAATGTTTTTAAATCTAGTAATTAATTCTAAACGACTCTTATTCATGCGTTTCCCTTACTAAATAGATTGGCGAGACCTGTTCATCCAATAATAAATGCAATGTCGGATTACGTAGCCAAACCTGTGCTGTATATGGAAATATTGTCCCAGATGTGCTCGTATTCAACAATTGAGCTCCGTCTCCAAGGTAATTTCATATTTTCTCCGTTTACAGGCTTATAATTATCAACATACATGTTTGTTACCGTTCGTTATTAGAGATCTATCAATATTCCAAATAGAAGATTTATTGTTGCAGTCGGTTAACTCAATTATTATTAACATGTGAAAGACCTTCCTTTCAATCGGTATTCATTGCTAACAACTCACAATTCTTCCGCATTGTTCGGAGTGAAATCCGTGACGGGATCTCTCATCATAGCAACGACGAACCAAGAAGACTCGGTCACCAGTCAGCTCAAGGTAAAGTCGAACAAAGGTAATTTTGCATCTCTTTCAAGTTGATGAGATTTTTTGACATGTTAGAACTATTTTGAAGTTTGTCATGTGACATTATTGTCTCTTTTGTTATTGGTAGGGAAAAGAATTAGCCTTCTAGTTGTTCATTCTTAGAAGATGAAAATTAGAGGGTATTTTTAGGGGTACATGAACTGATAACTTAGTAATTTATTTTTATTTTTTATTACTAATATTTCTGATAACTGATTTAGGAAAGGCAAGAGAATGATAGTTCTAATTTAGGCATGGTAAGAGAATGATAGTTCCTTGTGTATTTTGTGAATAAGAAAAAAATATTTAATTAGTTTGATATTACTAGATAACATTATATATTATATCTATTTTAGCAGTCTTGATTTTATTTTATTATGTTTATATTCAATTTTTTTGTATGTAGGCCGCCTACGTCTACGAGTAGGCGTGTATAGTTTTGTTGTTCATTATTAGTACAACGTCTACGAGTACCTCTAATGCATTTATGTGTGCAAAGATATGAATTAGATCCTCGATAAATCTGTTTAAGCAAATCAGTTGGAGCAAAATGGTTATAACAAAACAGTCGTTGAAGGAAGTGTGAGCTAAAATTAGAGTATTGATTAACTTCACTTTTTGAAAATTTGTTATAGTGATACATTTTGTTAATGTTTTTTTTATATCTGTAACTATTGAAGATACATTTTGTATTTTGTTTATAAGTGAATATTATTTTTTATTTAATACTCTAAAATAGTTATTTATTTGTTTTAAATATTATTATTAAAGTTTTCAAATATGTAATGTATTATAGGAAATAAGTGGAAAAATAAATATATTAATTTCTGACGAATATTCCTATGAAAATAGGGAAATATTGTGAAAATATGTCATACATTGTCGAAATATTCTTCATAAATTCCGTAGTAAAAGTGACGGAATATATTATGTAAGAAATATCATCACAATATGGCATGGAGGAAAAACCGTCACAAATATTTCTGACAAATTATTTATTCGTCGGAAGATTTACTGACGACGAGCGATATACCGACCTTTATTATACAAATGGAAATATGTCGCTAATTATAAATTTGTCAGAAATTCCATAGGAAATAAACGTCACAAATAGTTCATTCTCTTGCACAACCAGTTTGTTTCGACATAGAATGAAATTAGAAAAAAAGTTAGAAAGACAGATAAGAATGACTTTTTGATAAATGAAGGAAAATGCAAGGTTAGAAACCTGTTTAAGATTTATATTCAACACTTAATCAGTTATATGTTTTAAAGATTTTCTTTCATTAAACAGAAACATATTCTTAAAGTTTCTATACTAAAAATTTACTAACAGAGTTGAATGAGTTATGTAAATAAATAAATTTAGTTATAATATTAATAATATTATTGTCAAATCATTATATTAAAATGAAATTATAAACCATCAAAGTAATAATTAAAATAATTAAGTAGTCAAATGACTTTATTAAACTAAAAATAACTATGAAAATTGAATGAGTTAGGTAATTTAATAAATTTAGTTATAATGTTAATAATTCTTTAAATTAATATTTATTATTGTGAGTAATTATATTAAATGAAATTATAAACCATAAAAACTAATAAGGAGTCAAATAACATTATTAAACTTATTCAAAATTTAGATATAATTAAATAATTTTCAACCCAAGACCAGGAACATGAATAGGTAAAAATGAAGAAAATGTGATTTAATAAAAGATATTTATTTTGTTTAATTATGTTCTATAACTGATTCATTCATGTATAAATACATAACTTTCTCTCAAACAATTCACTGTCACTTCTGATCAAACATGATTAAGATGAATACATTTTATAGCATTCTATTCTCTTTAACTTTCATCATTGCTCTTCAATTTGTATTCAAAGTATCGGGTGCTCGTCTCCTTGACGAACATCTCTCTTTTGAAACCATGGAATTTGATACAGGTAATTTGACCCGTGAGAGCTTTCCAAAAGGATTTACGTTTGGGACTGCGACATCTGCTTACCAAATAGAAGGCTCCACCAACAAAGGAGGTCGTGGTCCATGTATATGGGACACATTTTTGAAACGACCAGGTAATAGTTGAGTATGGTTTAGAATGTAATATATAACTTGATTTGGTTTTTTTATTGATGTTTGTAAAAATATTGAATATAGGAATTATGGAGAACGGAGAAAACGCAGATATTGCAATTGACGCATATCATCGATACAAGGTGCTTCAATTAGGAAACAACTAAAAATGCATGTTTAAACGAAAAAAGAAATATCAATCAAATAATTTTACTTTTACTTTCTTTGTTAAATTTTCGATTTCTCTACATAAATATAATAACTTTTTTTATTCGAAACTCATATTTTAATTTTTGTTTTTGTGAGTTATCTATAAATAAATTGTTGAGAGATCTAAAAAATTCTTTTATTTATTGTAGGAGGACATTGATTTGTTGAAAGAAATGAATTTTGATGCTTACCGTTTCTCAATTTCTTGGTCTCGGATCTTTCCAAGTAACAATTTATATCACTCTTTGACCTATAATTTTATTTTGTTTTATACATAACTTTTTGACATATTTTATGTATTAATATAAATGTAGATGGTACGGGCAAGATAAATAAGGAAGGAGTTTCTTATTACAACAATGTTATAGACTACCTACTTCAAAAAGGTATAAAATATAAAGCTAAGAATATAAGTTTACAATTAATGAAATAGTTAGATTCATATTTATATAAAATGATGTAGGTATTGAACCATACGTAAATCTTTATCACTTTGACCTTCCTCAAGCACTTGAAGATAGATACTTAGGTTGGCTTGATAGACAAGTGGTGTAAGTATTTTCATTAAGAATTTATATTACACATTTTTATGCTAATTTATTATATTTCTCTAAATGTATTTTGAATATCTCTAATACTTCAATTTTAACAGGAATGACTACGCTGATTATGCCGATTTTTGTTTTGCAACTTTTGGAGATAGAGTAAAAACTTGGATAACATTTAATGAACCAAAAGTGATTGCTCAATATGGATATGGTGATGGATTACATGCACCTGGTAGGTGTTCCAAACCATACGGGAATTGTCCAGCAGGAAATTCTTCAACCGAGTCATATATTGTAGGACACAATCTATTATTGTCACATGCAACAGCGGTGAAAAGATATCGTCAAAAATATCAAGTGAGATATTTTAATTTTTGTTTGTATTTGCTCTCAAAGAATTTAATTATCATTTCTATATGGATTATTCTTTATTATAGCAAAAACAAAATGGAAGAATTGGTCTAGTAATGGATTTTCATTGGTACCAACCACTCACTCGGGGAAAGGCGGATAACTATGCAGCTCAAAGAGCGAGAGATTTTCACCTTGGGTGGTATGTCATTTTTTGAAATTCAGATATTTTGGTTAAGATTCTTATATCTCTTTCCAATAGGAAGAGTTTGATTTATATTTATCGATAATTATTCATGATATTATCATTAATTGGACATATACGTATAGGTTTTTGCATCCCATAACTTATGGAGCATATCCCAAAACTATGCAAAACATTGTTGGGGATCGGCTACCAAAGTTTACCGAGGAAGAGGTTAAGCTAGTTAAGGGTTCTTCTAGCGATTTCATTGGAATTAATCACTACACAACGTTTTACATGTATGATGATCCAAGTCTGTATAACCTTACAGTTCCAAGTTATCAAACTGATTGGCATGCTTCGTTTGCAAGTAAGAACATATATTTTATAAATAAAAAGAATAGGCAACATAATAAGTTCTTTAAACTAACTTTGGTCTTCCTTTCATTGAAAACTTTTCCAGGTGAAAAATTGGGAGTACCACTTGGTCCAGTGGTAACGAATTAATTGAAGAAGCTCTTTTGAATATTATTTGCATGTAAAATACTTCATTTCATATCCTTATTTGGTACAGGCAAATTCAGATTGGCTAAGAATTGTTCCATGGGGTATTTACAAGTGTATGATGTATGTAAAAGAGCGCTATGGAATGCATAACATTATACTAACCGAGAGTGGTCCGTCCCAATTATCTTTACAAGTTTAACTTTTAATCTATATTTAATCATTCTTAATAGTACATTGTATTATTTCATTCTACAGGAATGGATGATCCAGGAAATGTCACTCTTGCCCAAGGTGTACAAGATTTTACAAGGATTAACTATTTCAAGTATTATATTAGTGAGTTGAAGAGGGCTATGGACGATGGGGCAAATATAAAAGGCTATTTCGCTTGGTCATTGGTCGATAACTTTGAATGGAGAGAGGGTTACACATCAAGATTTGGTATCACTTATGTTGATTATAAGACACTTGCTCGCTATCCGAAAATGTCTGCTTTTTGGTTTAAACAACTATGTAAAAAAATCTTGTATTAAGATTAGGAACAAACAACTTGCTTTCTAGGCTTGTTTTGATTCTAATTTCTAATAAAATCTATTAATAATGAGTTTGTCATTTCCTTACCTCTTTTCATTTAAGAAATTTACAAATTTCCATGAATCTTAAGTAAAAATAGATATAATTGATCTATTAATTTGTATTTCTTAATAAGGAATATTCCATTATAGCTAATTTATGTTCATCTTTATTATAGCTCAACTATAAAGAAATGAATGACGTCCTCTATCTAAGGAATAAATATTTGTTTGTAGACTGTTACATGTGAATATTTATATGAGTGTAACCGGATAACTTATTTTAATTTGATAAGAAAAAAACACAACCAACAATAAATTGAAACTTAAAATAAACTCACAAAAATAACTTGTATATTCTCAAAAGAAACAATGACGTAAAAAATACATGATTATATAATTTCTTTGTTTTTAGGCTAATTAAAGCATAAAAAATGTTATTATATTATATAAAATAATGTTATCATATATAAAATAATATATGGATAATATAAGATAATAAAAAATATTTTAGATGAAAGCTCTCCTATTAGGACTTGGGTACGAGTTTATTTTATCAAATGAAATGATTTCCTTTTTTTTCTTTTTATTTATCATGGAATCATTATCACTGACCCAACTAATACAATTTTAAGATTAAAATTAACAACTTTAATCCTTACTAAAAAAGAAAGTGTACTGTAATAATAATACAATAATTTACAATAAAAATAAATTAAGAGAATAATAATAATTATATATAAAAATTAAATTATATTTTCACTTTAATTAATTAAAAAGATAAAATTATCATTTTATTCTTATATATATCAAATACAAAATTATTATCCATATACAACTTTTAACAATTTTTTATCATTCAAACAAAAACAATATTTTTCATTTTTATGCTACCCTATATTATTTCCTTACAATTTATACTTCTATATCATTTATAACTCCTTAAAATTTTATTCCTAGATCCCTCTCCTCCTCGTCATCAATGATTATAGACTTATTCCTTCCTTGTTTTAATGAATTCAAAGTGCATTTATTGGTTTATAGTCTGGGAAAAACACAGGGCCACTACAACAAAACAGACCTACGACACACTTAAAAAAACTCCTGCCAACCCTTAAAAGCGTCACAAAAAATGACACTTATTCTTGCGTCGGGTGGGTGCAAGTTATAACGACGCTTATTTAAGCGTCGCCAAAAATCTATATAATTTTTAAAAACAATTTTTATTTTATTTTTGATTTATTTTAACTAATTTATCCGAATTTTCATTTTTGAAATTAAATATTCATTGAAAAGGACATTTAAAAAAAATTGCATACTCATTAGTGACATTTCTAATAATAACAAAATTAACATAAATTTTCACATCAAAAATATTTCAAACAAAAAAATAGTTTTTGAACAAAGTTACCATAAAGAACGGGATATGAATGGTTTTCATCCACTAAACTTCTTTTTGGATATCAGCTTCTTCTTGGACTACAACTGCAATTATGTGAAAGAGGTTATTTTTAAGATAAGAATGAAAATTCGTATATTGATGAATTAAATAGACACAAAATTTGAAAAACAAAATCGGGTTGCTTCTTCAGGCAATTGACAGCTCAAGAAGTGATGTACCTGCAGCTTCCAAATAAGCGTACATGCAATTTCCATAATTTCTTTCGCACTTCAGTTTCCTGTTCGGTTAGCAATTTACTTAGTATCAGTGGCGGACCCAGAAATATTTTCTCGGGGCGGCCAAATACATAATAACGTAGCATTTTTTGGCTATCAAATAAATGTATTTTTTAATTAAAATTTTACTCGATAATTACATAAAAATACTAATAAGCACAATTACTAAATTATTCTTGTCCATTAATCGGTACAAAAGAAGACAAATATCTTCATTACGTTGACAATACCAGTCAATCAATTCAAGAAAATTTCCTTTATTTGATGAACTACTTGACTCATCATGTCCTCGAAAAGGTAATCCTTGCCTCAATAGAAAGCGTGTTACATCAAATATAGTCGTTAAACATGTGTGATAATTTATTTATATATCACGACCATGTTTACATAAAACGTTTCTCACGTTATGTCTTTGATCTTAAAATGATTCAAATTGAATTCTAGCTTCAATATGACAACTATTTAAAGTTCTCATATGACGATTGAATCTTTCTAATGCTCTTTTCCAATTTTTGTACTCATCTCCTATAAATGTATCATCTACGTTTTCTCTATTTAAATGTTTGAAAAGATAACACCAAAAACAAAATGATGCATCTTTTGATATGCTATATTCTAACCATGTATATTTGATTAGTAACATTAGACTCATTAGTAGTCCCATTTATTGATTGAGAAGACTCATGTTGGTCATGTGATGTAGAAGTACAAATTCGTTTATAGAACATCCATCTTCATTATTCTATATCCTACATAAAATAAATGATTAAAAATAAATATGTGTCATAACCCATAAATAAAATCTAACAAATACATTTATTTGTTGAAATAATTTAAAATTAATTTAAAATTAAGAAATATAAAATAATATTTTACCCTTATATTTATATAAATGGTTATTTTACCCTTATATTTATAAGTAATTTGTATTATTAATTATATTAAAATTAATAAAATATATATATATATATATATAAATTATAATATAAATGTAGTTTTAAAATAAATAATAATATTATATGATTTTCATTATTTTATATATAATTCTTTATATTTTAACTTATATAAATAAATGTTATTTATATATTAACTAAAATTTATGTATTATTATAAATATTGTATTTTAGAAAATATTGTATAAAATAAAATATTAATAATAATTATTTTAATAAAATTATATTTGAAATTAGAATAATATAATTATGAATTAATTTTTTTATTAATTTTTATAAAAGGAAAGGTTAATTTATTATAAATATTAGAAAATAGTGTTTGTATAAAATATTTTTTTATTAATTTTTATAAAAGGAATGGTTAATTTATTATAAATATTAAAAAATAGTGTTTGTATAAAATAAAAATTTTATAAAAAAGAAGTGAGAAGTTATAGTAGAGGCAGGGTTTGATCACCTGACCTCTACTATAGAGGTCAACTCCAAAACAACAAAGGCAAAGCCTTATTTGATAAAAATATATATATATATAGTATCTTAAAAGTTTTACCTGTTTGGGGGAGGCCCGGACCCCTTGTAGGTCCGCCACTGCTTAGTATAGAAATTCTACTAAGGTTGAAACCAAGCACAGTAGGGACAAGATGGTTGGCTCCCAATCACTAGACGGGATTGATTTCCACATGTCTATTTCCGCTAAGTATCTTCTTGTTTCAGCTTTCTTGGCATCCAGAAATCCAGCAACCCTTGATGCTACACTATTTGATTCAACTGGAGGCTCCAATAATCGAAAACGAAAGAGGAAGTAAGTCTCTGTCATAGATTCCCTAATTTTTTTTTTTGAATATGCTAAGAAGAAATATGTTTATAGAACAATTGGTTTTATGTTTCTTTATATATTATTGTTAGGATGTGATTGACTAGTTGTTAACTGTTATGGATAAGTTTGATAAAATTGGAAATGGTGTGAATTTTGTGTGTTGGAAAATAAATGTTCAATAAACTAAATAAAAATATATGAATTATTAGTACTTATACCATTTGGAAACCTTTTTTACATTGAAAGCATAAATAAATTTATGAATCTATGGTTGAAATTAAGCCAATTCTATTAATGAATAAAAATAAGATTATAAATAAATAAAATCCAAACGTGAATTAACGGTGAATTTAATCCAAATTATAATTAAATATTAATTATTTAATTAATCTTTAATGCCTAATTAGAAAATTAAAGTATAATGTTATGATAAACATTTAACTTTAATTAGCCTATTGGCTAACGTATGGAATTTTTAATTAGCTAAAATTCAACGTCTAACATTGTATTTCTGCAAATCAACGTATAGGCTGATGTTAATTAGTTATGGATTAATTAACAAATGAATGAGAAATATTTATTGCTAATAAACGTTTGAATTGTTTTATTTGAAGGTTTAATTCTCATCAACATATACCCACACTGGTAAAAAAATGACCTTTACCGACAGATATTACCGAAGGTTTTATAAAACTCTCTTAATTGATCCTGAGAGAAACAAATCTTTCGTTATTGAAAATAGATTCCGAGAGGTGTGTAAAACTCTCGGTTTTGATTATTAGTACCGAAAGTTATGCTAATAACTCTCGGTTTTGACTTTCCCAAAAAATGAAAAAAATTCTAAGTGTTGGGAGTTGGTTAATTGCGAAGGTTATTCCAATAACTTTCGGTTTTACCTTTCCTCAAATGTTTAAATACGAAGGGTTTCCATTAAACCGTCGGAATTGACTCATCCCAAAAAATTGAGAAAATATTCTAAGTTGGGGAATGATTAATTGCGAAGGTTATTTGAAGAACTTTCGTTTTTACCTTTTCCTGAAATTGTTAATTGCGAAGGTTTATCCTATAAACCTTCGGTTTTGACTCATCCAAAAAAAGACAAAAAAAATTAAAACCCGTGATTCTTATTACCGAAGGTTTTTCAATAAACCTTTGGTTTTGAGAATAGTCAAAACCGAAGATTTATTGAAAAACCTTCGGTAAATACCTTTATAAATACAAACCTTAACCCTTCTCTTTTCATTCGTCTCTCTCCTTTCTCTCTCTCCCGTGCCGCAACCGCCTCCGACGCTCTTCTTCTTCTCCTCCAGGTTAGTTTTTTATTTCTTTTTTGTTTTTGTTCTTCTTTGCCGTGATTTATTTGTTTTATTTGTTTTTGTTAATTATTAGATTTATATTTGTTATCATTTAGTTTATATTATCTAGATTTATGCTAGTTTAGATTATTTGTTTGATAGTTTGATTTAGATGTGTTATTGTGTAGATTAAATTTAGGTTAGTTTGTTAAATATATATGATTTTGTTAGATTTTGTTAAATGAATGATATATTTTGGTTATTCTGTTTTATATATATATATATATATATATATATGAAATGCATTTAGGATGAGTGAGTCATGGATGAGTATTCGGCGTACACTAGAGAAACTGTCCCGGTCATACCAGAATTTGCTAGCACAATCAAAAACTGCGGCACGTGAGGAAGAGGTGAGAAAAATGACGCTGGAAATGGAGAAATCCGATTGAGGGATGCGGAAAGAGGCCAAATGCTTACTGAAATTAAAGCGGACAAGGCTGAAATGACGCAAAAATTGGAGAATCTCGAACAGCAAATTGAATTGTTGAAGAGGCAGAATCAACCACCCCCTCATCCCCCCACATCTACTAATTAATTTCTAGATTATATTGTTGATTAATTATGTATTATTTTTTCTGTACGAATGATGACATTTTGGTGTGTTTTGCTTTCATAATTATGAATTATTATTATCCTTTGGTTTTGGTTTATTAATGTTATTTAGGGTTTCTTTTCCTTTATTAATTACATTGCCTTTATTTGATAAAATTATAGAACATGATATCTTTTAAACAAAAAAATAGGGGTAATTTCGAAGGTTTTCAAATAAAACTTTGGTTTTGACATTTGTTTAAAAAAATCTGAATGGTAAAAACCGAAAGTTTATTTGAAAACCTTCGATTTTGACCCTTATTTAAAAAAAAACATAAAAATTTTTAAGTGTTGGGGAGGGTCAAAACCGAAGGTTTTCAAATAAACCTTCGGTTTTGACCCTTGTTTAAAAAAACAGAAAAGGGAAGGGTCAAAACCGAAGGTTTTCAAATAAACCTTCAGTTTTGACCCTTGTTAAAATAACAGAAAATTTTTTAAGTGTTGGGAAGGGTCAAAACCGAAGGTTTTCAAATAAACCTTCGGTTTTGACCCTTGTTTAAAAAAACATATTTTTAAGTGTTGGGGAGGGTCAAAACCGAAGGTTTTCAAATAAACCTTCGGTTTTGACCCTTGTTTAAAAAATTGGGAAAGATCAAAACCAAAGGTTTTAAAATAAACCTTCGGTTTTGACCCTTGTTTAAAAAAAACAGAAAATTTTCTAAGTGTTGGTAACGGTCAAAACCGAAAGTTTTCAAATAAACCTTCGATTTTGACCCTTGTTTAAAAAAAACATAAAATTTTCTAAGTGTTGAGGAGGGTCAAAACCGAAGGTTTTCAAATAAACCTTCGGTTTTGAACCTTGTTTAAAAAAACAGAAAATTTTCTAAGTGTTGAGAAGGGTCAAAACCGAAGGTTTATTTGAAAACCTTCGGTTTTGACCCTTCAAAAAAAACAAAATTGTTTCAGGTCAGGACCAAGAGGTTTATTCAAAACTTTCGAAAATAACCATCAAAACCGAAAGTTATTTATGAAACTTTCAGTTTTACCACTTCATAATTTATTAAATTATTTTGTTTTTTGCCTACAAATCTTGACTCCTAAATAATCTAATCAAGTGTGTGTTGTTTTTTAAAAATTAAGATTGTGTTTAATGTTAAAATGTTTATGATTGTCTTTGATTATATAAAGAATTGTATATGTATGTTTGTGATGATCACATAAATATGTATAAAGTTTGATCATATGGATTGTGTAATGTTTTAAGGTTATCAAATGTGTTAAATTAATGTTGTTCAAGGTCATTAGAAGATTAAAAATCATTTAATTTAACAATTTGTGAAATGTCAATTCCGAAAGTTAATGGTATAACTTTCGGAGATAGCTATCAAAACCGAAAGTTATACCATTAACTTTCGGAATTACCATTTCACAAATTGTTAAATTAATTGGTTTTATACTTTCCAATCTAGACTCCTAACTAATATAATCAAGTGTGTATTATATTTTAAAAATTGAGATTGTGTTTAATGTTAAAATGTTCATGAATGTGTTTGATTATATAGAGAAGTGTATATGAATGTTTATGTTTGATTATCCTATATATTTGTGTAATGTTTGATCATATGAATTGGGAAATGTTTTAAGGATATCAAATGTGTTAAATTAATGTTGTTCAAGATTATTAGAAAGTGATAAACCAATTAATTTAACAATTTGTCAAGTTGTAAAACCGAAAGTTCATTATATAACTTTCGGAAATAACCATAAAAACCGACAAATATACCAAAACCTCTCGGGTTTATCCATTTTAATTTAATTATATATATGTAAAAACCGAGAGTTTATTTCACATCTCTCGGAAATATGAAAATCAAAACCGAGAGTTTTAATAAAACTTTCGTTTTTTACATTGATCAAAACCGAGAGTTTTAATAAAACTTTTGGTTTTTACATTGATCAAAACCGAGAGTTTTAATAAAACTTTCGGTTTTTACATTGATCAAAACCGAAAGGTCCTTAATAACCTTACGGTAATTAACTTTTTAAAAAAGTAAGACCATTTTCCCCTTTTCTTCTTCCCCGTTTCTTCTTCCCCGATTCCTCTTCCGCCCTCCCACCCGCGCCGCCTTCTATCAAAGATCGACGCCGCCCGAAGACAACACCCGATAGAAGACGTCGCCGCCCAAAGACGACGACGCCGCACTTCAATCCGACATCGACCTCCATCAAACCGCCGCATTTTTTTCTCCTTCAAGCGTTCACCGCCGCCGGTCTTCTCCATCTTCAGCCGTTGGTCTTCTCCACCTTCAGCCGATGTTTTCTCGCCCTCGGATCTCCTTCAAGATTAGTCAAATTAACGCCAAATATTAACAGTTCTATATATGTGAATTGAAATTTAGGTTAGAATTAGATTGAAGTTTATGTTTGAATTTTAGGTTAGAATTTTAGGGTTTGAATTTTAGGTTAGAATTTTGATTTTGGTTTGATTGAAGTTTGATTGTGGTTTGATTTTGGTTTGATTGAATTTTGATTTAGGTTAGATTTTGTTTAATTTAAGGTTTTGGTTTGATTTTGGTTTGATTGAGATTTGATTGTGGTTTGATTGAAGTTTGATTTAGGTGAGATTTTGTTTCATTTAGGGTTTTGGTTTGATTTTGGTTTGATTGAGGTTTGATTGTGTTTGGTTTGATTGTTGTTTGAATGATGTTTGATTTAGGTTGGTTTGATTGTGGTTTGATTGAAGTTTGATTTAGGTGAGATTTTGTTTCATTTAGGATTTTGGTTTGATTTTGGTTTGATTTTGGTTTGATTGAGGTTTGATTGTGGTTGGTTTGATTGTTATTTGAATGAGGTTTGATTTAGGTTGGTTTGATTGTGGTTTGATTGGTTTAATGAATATTTGGTTATATTAAGGTTAGATATTGAATTGAGTTTGATTTATGGATAGTATGTTATATATTGAGTTTGATTAGATTTATTGTTATTAGGTTTGGATTAGGAACTTCAGCTGCCCGCTGCCCGCCCATCGATCTACATCCGCCGCTCTTCCTCGTCGCTCTTTTTTTGCAAGGTTAGTTTAATGTTTGATTTATGTTAGTTTTAGGTTTATGTATGTTAGATTTTGGTTAAATTTAGCTTAGATTTTGTCAGATTTATGTTAGATTTTCATGTTAGATTTATGTTTGTGAATGAATTGATTATTATTGATTTAGGTTAGAGTCATGTATTGAATAATGAATTGATTATTATTGTTAGTTTAGGTGAAATTTTAGTTGGAAAATGTTAGATGTAAGTTGAATTTAGGTTAGATTTGATTTTATGTTATATTTGGTTTATGCATAAATAAATTATTTTTTAGGTTAGAATTGAATTGTTTGGATTAGATTGGATGTTAGGTAAGAATTGAATTGTTTGAATTATGTATGATTGAAATAGTGTTGGATTAGATTTCTTTTTAGGTTAGATTTATGGTTTGATAATTTGATTTATGTTTTGATTAAGTTTGATTAATGTATAAAATTGGTTAGATTAATGGATATTTGGTTAGATATATGTATAAATGGAAGTCTAATTTATGTAAATAATAATGCGGGTTTTTTCCATTTTATTAGAAATATGGAAGTACCCGATAAAAGCTGGATGACCTTACGTCGAGATCATCCAGATTACGAGGAAGGTATTGAAAAATTCCTCGAGTTTGCTGTTAGGAGTACATCCCGACAAACAGTGAAATGTCCTTGCGAGAAATGCTTGAATACGCCGTTTATGAAAATAGACGAAGTTAAGACTCACCTCATCATTTATGGAATAAATGTTCATTATGAGTACTGGTATTGTCATGGAGAAAAGAGACGTACTACTCAAGTGGTTAAAGACGATGTCGATGAAGATGCCGATGACTTCGATGATGATGATGATGATGATCAGTCGGAGGATGCCGTGCCAGAATTCAAATATGAGAGACCGGAGATGAATAATACAGTTAATGAAGAGGTCAATGAAGGACGTTATATGCACGATTTTATAAACGATATGTTCTCCAACGTTAATGATGTCCCGAACAACCATGAATCAGTCGAAGATGCGCATAGATTTTATAAATTGCTTGATGATTGCAAACGGTCATTGTATGAAAGTGCTCGAATAACGAAATTGTTAGATAAAATTAGACCGGTTCACAGAACTTAACATAAATAAACCTTCCATGTAGGAACAAGGAACCGGACCGGTCAAACAAATGAACCGGTTAAGATTAACCGGTCAGGCTATTAAACCGACCAGGAACATTCGGAACATGACCGCACAAAGAAAGGATCGGCCAAAACCAATCACACTGGAAGCCATCCGGTGAAAAGTCAAATGACCGACCAGCACAAGAAGATACTTCGGGTATCTGTTGAGAATGATACCAAAGGAACAGACTGAACATTTCCATATTCATACAAGTCTAGGAAAGTCTGCAGGCTGCAGAAGACAGTCCTACAGGATCTTTCCACTTCAGGATAAATCAGAAAGGCAATCTTCCAAGTACAGACAACTGCCTAACAGACAGTCACTATATTAAGTAAAAGACAAACCTAGCAGGTTTGTCTTACACACCGAAAGAACAAACTGCCAAGTTGATCGCCAGGTCTGAACAGTTGACCGCCAGGTCTGAATCACTGAACCTCTGCTCAGCCAATCAAATTCAAGGAAGTGAAATATGACCGTTGGCATATTTCACCTATAAAAGGAGCAGCTGAAGAAGAGTAAACGTGGGACAAAAACGGGACATATTGGAACAAGTGAAGCACCGTGAGCATTTAATTTACAAGTAATAAGATTGTGTTCTATCTCTAGAAGATCTTAAGTGCTAAGTTGAAGTGTGTATTTACAATTTCGGTGTAAATTGTACGGGTGTTATCGAGCAGGAAATAAGTCTTGATCGGATTGTATTTGTATTCCTTAGTGAATATCCTTCTCGCGGTTTCGAGAGGAAGGGGTGACGTAGGAGTTTTATCTCCGAACATCCATAAAAACCTGTCTTGTTATTTACTTTCTGCTGGTTCTACTTTCTAACCGACCTGTACTAACCTACCTACACCGCTCTAACCTACTTGACTCCATCCAAACCGAATCACCAGGTTACAAAAACCGACCCATTAATTTTCAAACCTATATCATCCAAAACCGGTTCTGCCTATCTCGTGAGTGTGCTGCTTCAACCTGAAACAAACCTCTTCCGCGCTTGAACCTGGTTCAAGGGTTTGTGACAGTTTGTGTAGTATTGAAACATCGGTGTTGATCTCTAACCGGATTAATCACCACCCTTTGAGTGAAACGCGCTAACCGGCCCAACCCCGGTCCTCCAGCCGCGACCTAGATCCTAACAATTGGTATCAGAGCAGTTAGTTTCAATACTCAAGAAAGCATGTCTTTCGATAGGCCACCAATGCTAGAAGGTGATGACTTTGCCAACTGGAAGGCACTCATGCACCTACACTTAATCACCATGGATGACGAGATGCAGTTCATTCTTGCCGAAGGACCGATAATCATTGACAAGGACAGGAAGGAATGGACAACTGAAGATAGAAGAAGAAATAACCTGGATAACCATGCCAGAAACCGGATCTCCAACAGCGTGGACAGAAACACGTACTGCAAGATCAGAGACTGCAAAACCGCAAAGGAAACATGGGACACGGTTATTCAGATCCATGAGGGAAATGAAAGAACCAAGGAAAACAAGGTAATGGTAGCTACTCATAAGTTTGAAAGCATCAAGATGAAACCGGGAGAAACAATGAAAGAATACAGTGACCGGTTCACTGGCGTGTTAGATGAGCTAACAACTCTTGGTAACAGGTATGACAACAAGGAGGTCATCATGAAAGCATTAAGATCTCTTCCAAGTGCATGGGACATAAATATAATGGTGATGAGGGAATCAAACTGCCTAAGCAAGATGAAACTACATGATGTATTTGAAGATCTTAAGGCATATGAGTTTGAAATGAGATCTAGGACTGAAGAAGAAGTCTCAGCCTCAACCTCAACCAGAGCACTGATCACATCTACAGAACCGGCTGCACCTGCACCGATCAGAACCGCCGAACAGTTCACCGAGGATGCCATGGCAATGCTTGCACAGAAGTTTGGAAGGTTCATGAAAAGAAGCCAACCGACAAACTACAACTATGGTGATAAATCCAATGTAAGGTGTTATAATTGTAACTGTTTGGGACATTTCAAGTGGGAATGCAGAAAACCGAGGAGGGATGACCAGAAACCGGACAATCAAAATAACCGAAATAACTATCAAGGGAGTGAAGTTCAGAAAGCACTGATAGCCGATGATGGAGGAAGTCTATGGGCTCACAGTGACAGTGATGATGAACTCACATGCCTCATGGCAAATGAGGAACATGTATTTGACTCTCCCTGTGAAGAATTTACTAAGGATGAGTTATATAATGCATTAAATGATATGGTAGAAGAATACAAGAACCTACTAGCCATGTTACCTAAGCAACTCAACCTTAGAACCGATCCTATAGTACTCATTCCGACAGAACCAGAAGTATCTGATCTAACCGAACTAGAGGTCATAGAACCTGATGAAATCCCTAGCATAGAAACCGAGTTAGAACCTGAACCACCACTTAAGACCGAACAGTCTAGTGAACCAGTTCGAGAACTAACTGAAGAAGAAAATGCCCGACTCCAGTATAAAATGGCCGCATATAAGAGATCTAGTGATATGGTAAAGACATCATTTTTGCATGTTCGGCTTAGTATACAAAAAGGATAGATCCAAAGACCAAAAACCCGTAGAGAAAGTAAGGTTTATAAGGAGTAACCTTCCTCTTATAAGATTCATTAGAAGCTCCTTAACCGTTGAAGAGGAATTGACCGCATACTATACGACAGAAAAACTAAACTATGTTGGTCCAACCGACTCTGAGAAGTGGCTTGACCAATCCTGAGAAAAGAAAAGCCGACCTACTCAAAAATAAGAGAACCAATCCTCAATCGCATAGGCCAAACCACAAAACACCCTCATTTAAGACTTTCGTAGAAAAACCGAGATATCCAAGACCGAGTGCAAAAAGGACGGTTAAGACCTTAGCAAAGAAAGTTGTCCGGTTTGTTAAAGTTTGGATGCCCAAGGGACTAACCGCAGGTGGACCCAAGTGAATGTGGGTACCAAACAGTTGTAAATATGTACATTTTACAGGATATAAAGAAATGGCTAGGAAACTCTGAATGGTATTTGGATAGTGGTTGCTCCAGGCATATGACCGGGAACAACAACCTGCTAACCGACATCAGAATAGAAACCGGTGCACTAATCACTTTCGGTGAAAACTCAAAAGGTAGAACTGTGGGCAAGGGTAAGATTGTCCATGGTAACCTAACTATTGACAATGTACTCTTAGTAGAAAACCTACGTTTTAACTTGCTAAGTATTAGTCAAATGTGTGATGCTGGATACACGGTAGAATTTCTTAAACATGCATGCTTAGTTAAGAACTCTCAAGGGATCATACTGCTAACCGGAAATAGGCTATGTAACATTTACAAGGTTGACTGGAAAACTAAGGTAGAATACCCTATATGCACGATAGCTAAGACTGATCAAACTTGGTTATGGCATAAGAGACTAAACCATCTGAACATTAAACCTTAAACTATATTCGCGGTAAAAAGCTAGTTGAAGGTATCCCTGACATAGTATTTAACAAGGATAAGGTTTGTTCAGCATGTCAAATGGGTAAACAAACTAGGTCAACTTTTAAGAGTAAAGGAAACATCCAATCTAGCCGATGCCTAGATCTCCTTCACATGGATTTATTTGGACCGATTCAGGTCATTAGCCTAGGAGGTATGCTTTACACCATGGTAGTTATTGATGATTACTCTAGGTTTACATGGGTAATATTTTTACCATCCAAACGTGAAACCGCATCAAACCTGATCACACTACTTAAACGTTTGCAAAATGAAAAATCAACACGCATTAACAACATTAGAAGTGATAGAGGTACCGAGTTTACCAATAGTACTTTAACCGCATTTCTTGATGAATCCGGTATTAGACACGAGTTGTCTAGTTCTAGGACTCCTCAACAAAATGGCCTGGCCGAGAGAAGAAACCGAACTCTCAAGGAAGTCGCACGGTCCATGATAGCCGATTCGGGTATTGCTCAAAAATTTTGGGCTGAGGCTATCAACATTGCATGCTATACACAAAACCGGTCTTTAATTAACAAGTTTCATATCAAAACACCGTATGAGGTTTATTTTAACAGGGTTCCCAACCTTAGGTACCTTAAGATTTTCGGTTGTAAATGCTATATTCATATAAATGGTAAAACCTCCCTTTCTGTCTTTGATGCAAAAACTGATACTGGGATCATGTTAGGTTACTCAGCAGTGAGTAAAGCATATAGAGTGTATAACAATAGAACTTTAACTATGGAGGAATCACTTCACGTGGTTTTCGATGAATCGATTGAAAGTAATACTGCATCAGACTTTGATCTACACAACAGATTGGAAAACAACAATATCCATTCTGATAGTGAAGATGAGATTCCGGTTTTCAGGCGGTTTGTCCATGACCAAATGGGTAATATTGAAACCCAGCCAGATCAAGTTGTTCCAAGACAGGAAACTGACACCCCGGTTCAATCCGAGGAAGTCGGTCGGTCTGACAATCTTGCTCAGCCTATCGATATGTCTAGCCTTGATCAAGTAAACGGTAATTTGGTAGACATCCCTAAACCGAATTTCAAAAGGAACACTAAACATCCTCCTGAGCAAATTATAGGTGACCCTTCAGAACCTGTTCGAACTAGGCGTCAAATTCTGGAGGAATACTTTAATTCCGCCTTTATATCCCAGATTGAACCGAAAAGAATAGATGAAGCATTGTCAGATCTGGATTGGATCTTGGGAATGCAAGAAGAATTAAACCAGTTCGAGAGTAATAAAGTTTGGTACCTAGTCCCTAGACCGAAAGATCAACCGGTCATAGGAATAAAATGGGTATTTAGAAACAAACTCAATGAAGACGGTTTGGTCACAAGGAACAAAGCCAGATTAGTGGCATAAGGTTACAAACAGGAAGAAGGCATTGATTTTGAAGAATCATTTTCCCCTGTAGCTAGGATTGAAGCTATTAGGATTTTTCTAGCTTTTGCTGCATTCAAAAACTTTAAGGTTTTCCAAATGGATGTTAAAAGTGCATTTTTGAATGGTGACCTACGAGAAGAGGTATATGTTGAACAACCACCCGGTTTCAAAAGTGCTGAATTTCCAAACCATGTATACCGGTTAAACAAAGCTTTATACGGTCTAAAGCAAGCACTTAGAGCCTGGTATGACACACTAACCGCATTTTTGTTAAACCATGACTTCACAATCGGTTCGGTGGATAAAACGTTATTTAAATTTGAAAAGAAGGAACATATCCTACTTGTTCAAATCTATGTAGATGATATCATCTTCTGTTCAACCGATCCTAAGTTATGTGATAAATTCCCAACCCTGATGACTAACAAGTTTGAAATGAGCATGATGGGAGAATTAAGTTTCTTCCTAGGTCTTCAGGTTAAACAACTCGAAGAAGGAACGTTCATAAGCCAACCCAAGTACACCAAGGAGCTTCTAAAGAAATTTGGGATGGACACATGCTCCTCAGCAGCTACTCCAATGAGCTCATCGGTTAAATTGGACAAAGATGATGAGGGTCAATCGGTACACCAGATCGCTTACATGGGCATCATCGGTTCTCTTCTATACCTGACAGCAAGTAGACCGGATATTCTATTTGTAGTCGGTGTGTGTGGAAGATTCCAAGCCAATCCAAAACAATCCCACTATACAGCCGCTAAGCGAATACTGAAATACCTTAAGGGAACACCTGACGTCGGCATGTGGTATCCAAAGGACTCATCCTTTAACCTAACGAGTTACTCAGATGCAGACTGTCCAGGTTGCAAGATTGATAGAAAAAGCACCAGCGGCACATGCCAATTCCTAGGTGACCGGCTTGTTTCATGGAATAGCAAGAAACAGACATCGGTGGCCACATCAACCGCAGAAGCTGAATACCTGGCGGTCGAAAGCTGTTGTTCACAACTTCTTTGGATCCAACAACAACTAGCGGACTTCGGTGTCATAGCCGAAGAGTCTCCGATCTTCTGTGACAACACAAGTGCCATAGCAATCACCTACAATCCGGTTCTACACTCTAGAACCAAACACATTGACATAAGGCACCACTTCATTCGAGAATATGTCATGCTGAAGCATATCCGGTTGGAATACGTACCAACAGATCAACAAGTAGCCGATATCTTCACCAAGCCTCTACAGGAAGCTAAGTTCTCTCAATTCAGACTTACTCTCGGTTTAACCGACATTAGTCAGATCCTCCCTAAGGATGCTTAAAGGAATTCGGTTCTGACAGACAAAACCGGTAATTCCTCCTAAGCTGTTGGACTTCAAATTTTCTAAGTATCTATGGAAGAACCGCCTGGTTTATTAGTCAGAGTAAACCGACCGGTTATTTAAGTGCATGCACCAAATAACCACATCGGGACGAACGACTGATAACTAACCGGTTCGGAAATAGTTTATTTTAGATTATTTGAATTTCAAACAAAAGTGGAATAATTATTTGTGTTTAAACCTATCTGTTCTGAAACATTTCCTTTTCAAAGTAAAATGGTCGCACCTAAAAAGACGTGAAGATCTGATATCTTTCATGGTCCAGGTCTATGACCAACATCCTAGGCTCTAGACATGCCTATTTCATGCAAAAAAATTTATCCAATAGTTAATAGACATTATCACCTGTGATACCTGGACAATAGGCTTCCCTTTCCACTAGTATATAAGTTGAACAAACCTTAAACAAAACAATCACAAGCTGCACAACTCTCTCTCCCATTAAGACAAAATGTCTCAATTTCTAAATATCCTTCAAGTGGATTTCAACTCTGCTCAAAGCACTGAGCACTATGAGGTCTTCAAGATGATCAAGTCACTTGAAGACACTGGTCTCCAACATTTTCTAGATGACAAACATGTCATCTATTCTGAGTCTGTCCTGGAGTTCTTTTATAATGCCAGGGTCTTTCGTGGTACTCCTCACTTTGACACCCACATCCAGTCAAAAGTTGGAGGAATAGTCTTTGACTTTACCGAAAATGACTTTGCCAGATGCTTTAACCTGCCAAAGCAGGGGCTAACCGACCTCAACATACCGGCCGAACTAAAAGCCGAGATCTCCTTAGCCTTTGCCCGGTCAAGCCATCCAGTGGATGACCACGGTGCTAAGTCTCTATTGAAAGCTAAATACCAGCTTCTCAATGATGTAGTCGGTCGAGGCATCCTGGGAAGGGATGTGACCAACACATACTGCAGCGTTGCCTTTAACATGATGGCTGCTATAACTACTGGCACACCGGTCAATTGGTCGAGGGTACTGTTCGACGTGCTGGTCTGGATGATAGGTGTTCAATCAGTCGGCCTCATTCCTCAAATAAGCTGTCTGCTTCTGGAACTTGGAGTTCCAACATGCCCGGGGGAAGGGCTGAATCAAGCTCAAGTGCTAACCAAGGAAATAACCGACTCCTTCTATGAGCGGTTTGAGAAGGCATGGAGGAGGAAGAACCGCCATCCCAACGGTCACACCACCTCAAGCGGATATTAGGTCACTCCTTCCTACATCCGGTCATTTTGCTGCACGCACCGGGTGTATCTTCGTTCAACATCCTTATGATCATTTCGGTTTTATCTATGTTCTCTTCGGTTTAGCCTAAGTTATCTCCGGTTACTTTTCAGTTTGTTGTTGCATGGGTTATTAATGAAAAGTAACATTTAATTAATGAAGTAACCCCCAACTACATGAGTAATCAATACCCAACTAACTTGGTTACTTTCCAACCAAATCCCACCTCGAGCTCCGCAATTAGTCAAAAGTAACCCTTTCCCAATGCGTTTTGAAAACATAAATATTCTCTTCCTTAATGAGACAAAACTGACATTCAATGCTAATATTTTCTCTCCAAAACCGAATCTATATAAAGGGCTATCCTCTAATCAACTCAACACATCCTAAACACAAAACTCTCTTGAACTCTCTCTCTCTCTCTCAGCAAAGTTAGAATCATGCCGAGTCGAACTTTAGGAAACTTCTTGAGCATCGATTTCGAATCTTGTATGGAACATTGGGACGGGGAAACGAAGGAGATAATGTTTGAATCTCTCATTGACACCGGCCTTCGAACCTTTCTCGAAGAATCCGGTCCCATACTTATTGGAGATGTCAAGACGTTCTTCAGAAGCGCTTGCATCAGAGGTAATTATATCGTCTCCACGGTGAGAGACCACACCTTCTGGCTGGATGAAGCCGAATTTGCCGACATGTTCAACTTGCCCACAGAAGGGTTTTCTGACTTTCCAACCCAGGTGGGAAGTGCGGCAGCCGATCACGCACTATTCTTCTCTAGAACCGATGTTTCGGTGGAAAACCATGGGTTAAAAACCCGCATTGCTCATCACATCCAACTCCTTCTTGAGATTGTAACCCGCTCTATCATTTGTCAATCCCCGAATCAGCATTACTCCAAGAAAACATACGACATGATGACCCATATTGTTAGCAACACGGCCATCAATTGGTCAACCGTCATTTTTCAGAACCTAAAAACCATGGTGCTAACCAAGAAAGGTCTCGGTTATGCTCCTCACATCAGTCGGCTTATTCTCAAGTACCGTCCAGAATTTGGACCGGGCACACCGGCATCTCCTTCGAACATTCTTGACATGGATGGGGTGAAAGAAAAGCTTTCTCGGGTAGTTATTACATAAGTTGTATCTTTCCATCTTATGTATGTCTATTTTCACACCGATCTACTTTTCGGTTTCTATCCTGTAATGTTCCTTCAATATAATTCTATTTCAATCTAAATAACCGGGTCAACATAATAATCAGAATATCCATCGAAGTAACCGGTTAATATTGAAAAAATAACCGTACTCTTATCCGGTCTCAAGGAAAACCGCTTAAACTTAAAAGATTGCAAAAATTCTACTTATTCAAATAACCAGTTAACTTTCGATAACCAAACTCTCCGGTTAAAATAAAAACACCGCAGTATCAAACGATTGCGTCATCAAAGTTAAAATCGAAAATCTTGGAGGGAAATTTCCCGCCCAAAAACTCCCGCTCAAACTTCCCACCTCTTGGTTTACCGCCCATTGAATTGGCGCCTCTTTGATTACCGCCCTTTGATTCCCGCCGTTTGGATTATCGCCTTTTTTGGCTTCCCGCTCACAGTTTGCCGCCTTTTTGGCTTGGAGGGAAAAATCCAGCCAACAGTTGATGGGACGGTTGGGTTTCCAAACCGCGCCTATAAAAAGGGCCCTTGGCCATTTCATTTTCCTCTTACGCGAAACAGCTTTCTCTCTCTAAGCTTTCAAACTCTCTCTCTCAGCGGTTATTCTCTTGTTTTCTCAAACCCTCTCAATCATCTAAGATGGGTCGTGCCTCGGCTTTGTTTAAACACATCATTCAGGTGGATTTCGAGGAGAACCGACAAAAGGGCTCACATGCGGCAAGGGAAGTTATTAACCGGATAACCGAAGCCGGACTTGAGTATTTTCTGGGCGGTCCCTTTGTTCTCTTCAGAGAAGCGGTTGAAGAATTCTTCGAAACCGCAACTCTCTCTGGTGACAAGATAACCGCAACTGTTAGCGGTACTCAATTCGAGATAACCGAAGAATCGGTTGCGGAGATCCTACGTCTTCCAACAACTGGCCGCATTGCTTTGATGGAACTAGATCCAACAACATTCGAGGCGGCCTGCCAGATTCTCTCTGCAGACGCGGAACCGGTGAAAGTATCCGGTAAGAAATCGACACTACGACCAGAATACATACCGCTTTGTGACATCTTCACAAAGTCGGTTCAAGCGAGAGGTGGAAACTACGACAACCTCACCAAGGCCAAGATCGAGGTGCTTATCGGTTTGCTGGAAGGTACGAAAGTCAACTGGGCGAAGGAAATATTCCACAACCTGAAAGAAATGGTGAAACCGGATTCCGCCCGGTCATGGGGATACGCCATCCCATTTGGAAAAATAATACTCCACCATCACATTAACACCGGTCCTGGTGTTATTCTCCCATCAAGCAGGATAATAAAATCCAAACAATTCCTGGAGAGGAAGCAGCCGCCCCCGGTTCCACAGGTGGCCGAAAGAAGAAATCTACCGCTAAGAAACCGGCCCCGGCAAAAGATAAGTCTGGAGGCAAGGATAAGGAGAAGATAGTATTCTCGGAACCGCCCTCACAAACAAGAGATGAGTAAGAATCGGCTTCCACGTCTGACCGAACCGATTCACAGAAAACCGATGAAAATCCTTCCGATAGAGAAGGAGCGAATGAAGAGGAACGATCGGCTGCAAATTCTGACAACGCCGGTGCGGCCGAAAGCCTTGAAAACACCGATGGCGGTGCAGACGATCAAGAGGAGGAAGAAGATACTCCCGCTGACAACGACCAGAAGATGGCCGAAATCATAGTGCGGAGAATCCTGGAGGAAATCGAACAGCGAGTTCAAGCGGTTGCCGCATTATACCGGGAGTGGCACGAGTACCGATGCGACAAATTTTTCAAACACATGTTACCGGGCCTAACCGATGAACAATGCTTCAGAAGGCTGAAGGAGATAGAAGAAACCATCATAAGCCTCACAAACGCCGAAACTCGTAACGAAGCAATGGACCGATACGATATCGTGAAACCGCGTGCTCGGCTACAAAAGCTAACGGTACGTATCCAAAAGCTGACAAAAAGGTACGTTGCGGGAACACCAAAGGCTAACTTACAGCTCTTGGTGTTGGATAAGCTCGAGATAAAGAAAGGAGAACTCACTGAAGAAATTGAGCAGATTGACGCGGTGCGCGGCCAACAAAACACACCGCATTCTCCGGCTCCTGAGACCGATGACGGTCAGAATCATGGTGCAACACCTCCTCTGACGGATCCGGTAATAAACGAAACCGACGAAAGGACGGGGACTCCTCTCACCGAGCAACTTGAAACGGATCAACATGGGGTTTCCGAACCGGGCGTCACAGAGGAAAGGGTCAAGTCCCTTATTCAAGAGTTTGCCGACTCAACGGTTCAACCATTACAGGAGAAAATCAAGAAAGTCGTGCGCCAAACACTCTTGTTCGCCGAAAAGACGAGGGATGATCTCGTAAAGGTAGAGGACCGGATCGCAGCCATCGAAGCCGACTACTGGGACGACACGGTTTTGCGCAATAATCATCTTCGGCGAACCGAGGACTTGGAAGAAAAGACCTCAAGGATAGTGGATGACTGAGATCGGTTTGAAAGGGAAACCGAGCAACGATTCACAAAGGTCGATGAGGACCTAGGGCGGTCAAGCAATAAAGTCGGCTCGACACTTGACAGGGTCACAAATCTGAAAAAGAAGAATGCGAGCCTTGAAGACCGCAACGAACAGGTGGCTGAGCTGTTAAATGCCAAGATTAATGCTGATACAGCGATTGAGGAAGCAAACGCCCGAGCGGCTAAGGAAGTCCAAGATGCGTTTGACGAAGAAACGCGGATAGCAAAGGAGACACCGCGTCTGACCGAAGAAGAAATAGCCGAGCGCGAACGAAACACAGTGGCTAAATATCCGGGACTTGCGAAGTCCGTGGCAGCTCAAGCGGCCAAAGATGCAGAGCGGTTAAACGCACAAAAACAAGGGCTCGAAGAATATGCTAGGGCTCACAAGAAGAAAAAGGCAGCTTCTTCCTCTTCGGCTCCGGTGAAACGAAAGAGGAAAGTTTCTGCAAGAAAAATGTTGGAGAGGATCACCGAGACAAATATCGATACTCCACCAAACCCACAGCAAACCGAGGATGAAGACGAAGAGCATCTGGAGCAGCGTTCCACAAGACAACGAGTCTCCAATACGGTTACAATCAGCACGGGCGGTCAACCGCAGGCTGAAGGTTCATCTTCAAGACCGGATCAACGGGATGAGGAAGAACCGACCGATGATATGATGGACGGCTTCAGATTTTCTGAATAAGAATAGGGGCTCACTTTTCCTTAACTATGTTTATTTCGGTGTTCATATAATATTTTCCCTTTTTTCGGTTATTTCTATATATATATAAAGCTATTTTTGAAACCGGCCTATACTTGCATTTCTGCATGGTTTTGATAATTTTAAATAAAATAATCAAAAAGGGAGAAATTGATAAGATAAAAGATAAGATTTTTCCAAAATTTTTCTCAAAATTTTTCTCAAAATTTTTCCAAAATTTTTCGAAAAATTCTCCCAAGTCAGTTTCAAAAATCCGGTCAAATAAAGAACCGGCCTACGTTCGCAAACTTACATGGTTTTGATAATTTTAAATAAAATAATCAAAAAGTGAGAAATTGCTAGATAAAATTAGACCGGTTCACAAAACTTAACATAAATAAACCTTCCATGCAGGAACAAGGAACCAGACCGGTCAAACAAATGAACCGGTTAAGAAGATTAACCGGTCAGGCTATTAAACCGACCAGGAACATTCAGAACATGACCGCACAAAGAAAGGATCGGCCAAAGCTAAAAACCGGAAACACCAGACAACCGATCAGCTAGAATGCAAAGGAATAATCGGAAGTTGTCCGGTTAAACCAATCACACCGGAAGCCATCCGGTGAAAAGTCAAATGACCGACCAGCACAAGAAGATACTTCGAGTATCTGTTGAGAATAATACCAAAGGAACAGACTGAACACTTCCATATTCATACAAGTCTGAGGAAAGTCAGCAGGCTGCAGAAGACAGTCCTACAGGATCTTTCCACTTCAGGATAAATCAGAAAGGCAATCTTCCAAGTACAGACAACTGCCTAACAGACAGTCACTATATTAAGTAAAAGACAAACCTAGCAGGTTTGTCTTACACACCGGAAGAACAGACTGCCAAGTTGACCGCCAGGTCTGAATAGTTGACCGCTAGGTCTGAATCACTGAACCTCTGCTCAGCCAATCAAATTCAAGGAAGTGAAATATGACCGTTGGCATATTTCACCTATAAAAGGAGCAGCTGAAGAAGAGTAAACGTGGGACAAAAACGGGACATATTGGAACAAGTGAAGCACCGTGAGCATTTAATTTACAAGTAATAAGACTGTGTTCTATCTCTAGAAGAGCTTAAGTGCTAAGTTGAAGTGTGTATTTACAATTTCGGTGTAAATTGTACGGGTGTTATCGAGCAGGAAATAAGTCTCGATCGGATTGTATTTGTATTCCTTAGTGAATATTCTTCTCGCGGTTTCGAGAGGAAGGGGTGACGTAGGAGTTTTATCTCCGAACATCCATAAAAACCTGTCTTGTTATTTACTTTCTGCTGGTTCTACTTTCTAACCGACCTGTACTAACCTACCTACACCGCTCTAACCTACTTGACTCCATCCAAACCGAATCATCAGGTTACAAAAACCGACCCATCAATTTTCAAACCTATATCATCCAAAACCGGTTCTGCCTATCTCGTGAGTGTGTTGCTTCAACCTGAAACAAACCTCTTCCGCGCTTGAACCTGGTTCAAGGGTTTGTGACAGTTTGTGTAGTATTGAAACCCCGGTGTTGATCTCTAACCGGATTAATCACCACCATTTGATTGAAACGCGCTAACCGGCCCAACCCCGGTCCTCCAGCCGCGACCTAGATCCTAACAGAAATCATCAGCACTACTGAAACTACTTCATGTAAAGAATGTATGTCAATTATTTTAATTATTTTATTATTAATATATAATATTTAAAATTAATAATATAAAATGACTATTTTATTATTAGTTGAGGAATGATAAACTCAACGGAAAAAGTCAACGAAAATAGGTCCACGAATTTGACGCGGCCTGCCAGGTTGTCCTCACGTCCCGAAAGCGCTCTTTTTGGGTCCCGAAACGGTCATTTCGTGAAGAAAAAAAGCTTTTTTTTCCTGAAATGGCCATTTCTGGTTCCGAAATGACCGTTTCGGGACATTATGAATTCGTTTTGGGACCTGAAATAAGCGTTTTAGGACATTTTGAAAAATTTCTCTTCTACCCGCATGTAATGCCACGTTAATTCGTGGACTTACTTTCGTTTAATATTTTGTTGAGTTTATCATTTTTCTTAATAGTTATTGTAAATATTATAAAATTTTATTTTATTAATTATATTTTATTTAAAATAATTTCTTGATATTATTTAATTAAAATAATTTATTTTAATAAATAAATTTAAAAAATTATAATTATTTTAATTATAAAAGAACGTCAAATATAATTATAAAAAGAAAATATATATGATAATATAATTATAATTATGAGAAAGAACACGAGAGAGTGGACATAATGGAAGAGCAAGTGCATCACAATGGAATGAGATCTATTTCTCCTAATTTATAGAGGAATTGATGATTCTTGAGTATGTGGCTGGGCAATGGGTTGGATTAATTCGAAACGACATGATACAACACGATATTAGTACTGAACGACACGATACAATATTATTTCACACAGGTCGTGAATTGGACACGACAAAAGCACGAGACGACACAATTATGAGTTTATATGATCGTAACACGGTCACGAGTCGACATAAACACAACGCCGATTATAGTCACGATACGAGCACGAGTATATACACGAAACGACATAAACACAATTACTCACATGATCTAAGCTACTCAACTTTACATTAACATTTTCTCTAAATATATTTAGATTCTCATTCAATTAATAAATTATTTAAATTTATATATGTAATATATATAATTAAAATTAAACATACTAAATTTAAATAATATATTAATTTAAATAATATAAATTAAAATAAAATTAATATAAAAAAATAAATTATATGAATAGTGAGTCTCCAAATATTTCTCTCCAATATTACTTTTATTAATTATTTTTTTTGTTTTTTTTTGTTTTTTTTTTGTTTTTTTAATTTTTTTTAAATTTCAATTATTATTAATAAATTAAATAATAAATATATTATAATAATTTGATTTTAATAATATAATAATATATTTATAATTTTTTTTCACCTTTAGATTAAATTATAATATAATAATGTATATTTATAAATATGACAACTACAAATTCATTAAAATTCGACCTACCTTTCTAATTTCTTTTCCCAAACTATCCACACATTTCTAATTTCTTTTCCCAAACTATCCACACCTTTCTCATTTCTTCTCCCAAACTACCCACACATTTCCCATTTCCTTCCAAAACTACCCGGTTTACATTAATATTTTCAAACTAAATCTATTAATTTTTCATTCAATTAATACTTTATTATCTAATTTCATTTGAATAATTATTTGTAAGTTTTAAATTATTTTAAATCATTAACATTCAAATTATTATTTATAAAATATATGTTAAAATTTATATCTACAGACATTTAACATATTAATTAGTTATTTAAATAATATACTTAATACATTTAATTTATTAAACTAATTTAAGTTTTCTAAATTAAATAAACTAATAATCATATTTTATAATTTTTACTAACAATATAATTTAATATATATATATATATATATATATAATAATGAGTGTGTCAAGACACGACATGACACTAATTGAGTCGAAACTTTGGTCAAAATAACACAGAAAACGAATTAGATTGACACAAATAAATTTGTGGATACGAATTAACACAACACGAAAGAACTCGTGAATCATAATATTTTGAGTGGAAAAAGACACGATACGACACAATTAAGATTAAGACACGACATAACACAACACGATTTATTTGAGTCGAATACGACCGTTTATGAACGATGCTCAACTCTAGTATGCGATAATCAAATCAATGTGCTGTAATAAAACCTGTCAATTAAACACCTCAATTTATTCTCTTTTCCATTCTTGAGTACAAAAATAATGTATCAATAGTCTTCTTTTATTTTTTCTTCCATCTCAGTTTATAATAGTCTTCTTAATTATTATTTTATTTAATTAAAAATATAAATTATTTTTATTTATATATAATAATTGTTTAAATTATATAAATATTGAAGTGTGTATAATACTAATTATATGTATTTTGTATAATACTTATAAAGTATTTTAACAAATATTTGAATTGATTCAAATATTTTTTTAATTATAAATAAAAAAATATCTATCAAACATAAATAATATAAAAAAAAGTCTTTAAAATATTATATATTAATAATTGATCAAATTAAATAACATATATTATAACTGATATAATTTTTTTAATATCATTTTTTATTAAAATATTTCATATTTAACTTTTTCATATTTTTTAAATATTTATATTATAAAAGATTTTTATATTATTTTTAAGTTTTTATTTTCATTATTTTATTATTAATATATAATATTTAAAATTAATTATATAAAATGATTATATTATTATTAGTTGAGGAAGGATAAACTCAACGGAAAATTCAACGAAAATAGATCCACGAATCTGACGCGGCCTGCCAGGTTGTCCTCACGTCCCGAAAGCGCTCTTTTCGGTTCCCAAAACGGTCATTTCGTGAAGAAAAAAAAGTTTTTTGTCCTGAAATGGCCGTTTCTGGTCCCGAAATGGCCGTTTTTGGTCCCGAAATGACCGTTTCAGGTCCTGAAATAACGTTTCAGGACATTATGAAGTCGTTTCGGGACCTGAAATAAGCGTTTTGGGACATTTTGAAAAATTTCTCTCCTACCCGCATGTAATGCCACGTTAATTCGTGGACTTACTTTCGTTGAATATTTTGTTGAGTTTATCATTTTTTTAATAGTTATTGTAAATATTATAAAATTTTATTTTATTAATTATATTTTATTTAAAATAATTTCTTGATATTATTTAATTAAAATAATTTATTTTAATAAATAAATTTAAAAAATTATAATTATTTTAATTATAAAAGAACATCAAATATAATTATAAAAAAAAAATATATATGATAATATAATTATAATTATGAGAAAGAACACGAGAGAGTGGACATAATGGAAGAGCAAGTGCATCACAATGGAATGAGATCTATTTCTCCCAATTTATAGAGGAATTGATGATTCCTGAGTATGTTGCTGGGCAATGGGTTGGATTAATTCGAAACGACATGATACAACACGATATTAGTACGGAACGACACGATACAATATTATTTCACACAGGTCGTGAATTGGACACGACAAAAGCACGAGACGACACAATTATGAGTTTATATGATCGTAACACGGTCACGAGTCGACACAAACACAGCACCGATTATAGTCACGATACGAGCACGAGTATATACACGAAACGATATAAACACAATTACTCACATGTCTAAGCTACTCAACTTTACATTAACATTTTCTCTAAATGTATTTAATTTTATATATGTAATATATATAATTAAAATTAAACATACTAAATTAAAATAAAATATTAATTTAAATAATATAAATTAAAATAAAATAAATTATATGAATAGTGAGTCTCCAAATATTTCTCTCCAATATTACTTTTATTAAATTTTTTTAATTTTTTAATTTCAATTATTATGAATAAATTAAATAATAAATATATTATAATAATTTGATTTTAATAATATAATAATATATTTATAATTTTTATTCACCTTTAGATTAAATTATAATATAATAATATATATTTATAAATATGTCAACTACAAATTCATTAAATTTCGACCTACCTTTCTCATTTCTTTTCCAAACTATCCACACCTTTCTCATTTCTTCTCCAAAACTACCCATAAATTTCCCATTTCTTTCCAAAACTACCCGGTTTACATTAACATTCTCAAACTAAATCTATTAAATTCTCATTCAATTAATACTATATTATCTAATTTTATTTGAATAATTATTTGTAAGTTTTAAAATATTTTAAATAATTGATATTCAAATTATTATTTATAAAATATATGTTAAAATTTATATCTACATATCTTACACATTTAACATATTAATTAGTTATTTAAATAATATACTTAATACATTTAACTTATTAAATTAATTTAAGTTTTCTAAATTAAATAAACTAATAATCATATTTTATAATTTTTATTAACAATATAATTTAATATATATATATAATAATGAGTGTGTCAAGACAAGACATGACACTGATTGAGTCGAAACTTTGGTCAAAATAACACGGAAAACGAATTAGCATGACACAAATAAATTTGTAGATACGAATTAACACAACACGAAAGAGCTCGTGAATCATAATATTTTGAGTGGGAAAAGACATGATACGACACAAATAAGATTAAGACACGACATAACACAACACGATTATTCGAGTCGAATACGACCGTTTATGAACGATGCTCAACTCTAGTATGCGATAATCAAATCAATGTGCTGTAATGAAACCCGTCAATTAAACACCTCAATTTATTCTCTTTTCCATTCTTGAGTACAAAAACAATGTACCAATAGTCTTCTTTTATTTTTTATTCAATAGTCTTCTTAATTATGTTAATCGTCTTCTCATCTATATTAGCAAAACTACCCATTTTCTTGATTTATTTCATACTCGGACAAACAATCCATCCTGAATCATGTGATCAATCAATTCCTTCTATGTTCTCTTAGAAACGCGTGGATGATCGTCTTACTCATTTAGGGTCGGCCCTGGGGTAAACACAACAAGCCCTCAAGCTAGGACAATCAACTCCTCATAGCAGCCCATCTATTAAAAATAGTAAAATATTTATTTAAAGTTATTGTAATTTTGAACTTAAGATGTTGTAGTTTAGTGGTTCAAGATAAAATTTATAACTTTTATTTGGTTATGAGTTCAAATCTCATCAAAAATCATTTTTTTATCAATTTTAAATGGCAAAAAAAAAATATCAACATTTTTTTTCTATCGGGCTGGGGCAGCCCAAAACTCGGGCCGCCTCTGAGTCATTCTCCATGTCATCATTCGTACTCACATTTTTGTCATGATTGTACGCTACATTAATGGGGCTTCACAAACAGCGGCATGTGATGGATCTCCTTTCATGCCTCTTTAGTTAGTCTTTGTTAAGACTTTAACATGTTCCCTTAATCCATTCTATTTTTCCATCCCTAATGGACTACACCTCATTCCCAGGATAATTTATAGTTCATGTACATTGATCAAGTTCGATGCATACTGATTTCAGTATAGAATCACTATTAGATTCGTTGTACCCTAAGAAACAGCCATCTGAGATGAGCTCCAGCACAAACGGGAGACGATGAAATTGTTTTAAGAAAAATGTGTCTAACACATACCTTGAATCAACATTATATTCTGGTGGTTTCATGTATATTCTAGTTTATTTAATTTATTTGTAACATCATGTATATACATTTTCTGTAATTTAAAGTGTAGCTCGAAACATTTATAAATTTTAAAATTCACACATCTTTCCGAGGGACAATGATAAAACGTTTATTACCAACATAGAAATTATCCATATTCGTAGAAAGAATCTTACCTATATTTTAAAATGAACATGCTATGGCCGCTTGTTATCTCTTGAAATTCCTCGGAAAATGATTAACATATCGTGGTTTTGCTCCCTTACTTTTAAATCCGTCAATAGTTACAAAATTTTCCAAACCGTTTTGACAGCTGCCTAAATGGGAAGAGTACGTCATTAACTTTCTAGTCGGCCTAACCAAATACGTTGCCATCAACTACACACGGTTGAAAGAAGCCACATATAGAACAAAAAAAATTAACTAATGGATTTCTCCTTCTCAATCATAATGATAATCAGAATGTATATAACCAAATTTTTTTGTCATAGAATGAACTTAAAAACAATTAGAGACAAATAAGAGTGCATCTTTTTATAAATGGAAAAAAAATGTAAGCAGGGTTGGCTTGAGAGTTGGAAAGTCCAAGACAAATTCAAATTTTGTGGTCGCAAAATTAAAATAAATTTAATAATTATAAAATTTGATTTTTTGCAATGATTAGTTTAGAAATTGAACTCTAATTCACTAATGATTCTTTCCCTGCCTCGCGTAGTTTCTTGATATTTTATAAAGCATCCGAATATTTTTGAAATCTTATCCGAATATTTTTGAAATCTTATTTGATCTTTATCATTTATATTCATACAATTAAACTTAAGCCATTAAGATATTAGACATTCTCCATTTATAAACTAATTTATAAATTTTAAATTAAGTTAATACATTTTAAATTAAGTTAATAATAAATTAAGAAATTAAGTATGATTATTTAACTAGATCGTAGATTTCAAAAAGAGAAAAAAATCCTGATAGTCGGGTGATAATAGTGGTGATATACGGTTTGAGACAAAAATATAATGATAAATGTTTAAGTCACAAAAGATTTGAAAAATAAACATAAAAAAAATAAGGTGTAACTTCAAAGATGATTTCACAATTATTATAAACTTGAAGATGGTTTTCAATTTCTATGAAATATAATTGGATTGATGAGAAAAATTATGAAAAATAAAAATACAGATGTAAAAGTCGAGAAGTGTATAGACATTTATAGGGTAGAGAAAGGAGTTAAAAAGACAAAAAAAAAAAAATTGATGCAAAAATATTAGAGACAGAGGTTAAACAAACTTTACAATGTTACAAAGAAAAGAGAAACTTCAATATTAGGGGATGTAAAATGTGTTATAATATTAGGGATTGAAAAGATAACTGCAATATTAGAAAAATGATTGTCATGTTAAGAAATAGATATAGAAAAGGGATGTAATATTATGATAGAAGGGGGGGCAATAATATTATTATAAAATAATGAGTAAATTATATAATATTGAAAAAGATAAAAAAAAAAAATTAGATAATAAAAGATAAAAATGTATTGATATATATATATATATCAGAGTTTTATTTTACGCGCGTTGTCGCAAATATAAAGACAATCTTGTATATTATATATTGTGTGTATTAATAAGTAAACTTGTACAAATAATTATTCAAATCAACATATTCATATTAAAAAAAATTAGTTTCTACACTATTTGGGTCTAGTTATTAATTTTTTTAAAAGAGAGCTTAAAACTTTTATACTAATAAAAGTATAAAAGTATTATATATATATAGTTAATTTATAATTAGAGTTATTTCCTTTCATTGTAGGGACACGTGATTAATAAAATTTTAAAGAGTTAAATATATATTAATTACCTTCTAAATTAAAGATAATTAAGATAAGTGTAAATTAATATACAAATTAAAATGACAATATTGTATAAATTAGTACATCATTCATAAAATTGAATGTACACTAATAAAATCATAATTAAGAGTTTCAAAGAAAAAAATATATTATCGTACTAATAAATTAACCCAAATATCAAATTTGAAATAATAATAAAGGTAAATGAATATTATATAAAATAAGAGTAAAATTTAAAACTTTTAATAAAAGACTTGTATAATACATTAAGAAATAGTGTATATTATTAGTATACAGTAACAAATAAAATAATATTTAACAAAAAATTAAGCTAAAAGTAATCGTTAATAAATAATAAAAAAAATATAAATATATATCAATTTTCTCATAAATAAAATAAACAAATAACAATAAAGTTAATAAAGTTAATAAAGAATGATGAAATAATAATTATCAAGATCAATTTTAGATAAAACAAACTTTATTCGGGAAATTTGATCAAATAACCTCAAAGATGAAGTTATTTGATCTGATGGTAAGTTGATAATTTTATTGCGCTCGTGGTGATTTTCTTTTTTTGGACGATTTTGCCCTTGTCGCGAAACGCTAAGTGACTTAGCGTTTCGCGAAGTGACGATATGTGAAATGTCCAGATTACCTTTACTATTTAATATAATTTCCGTCCTTTTTTTCATTTCTTTTCTTCTCCTTCTCTCTCTTCCCGCTCTTCTCCTCCTTCTCTCTAAACTCCGGCGGAGGCGATCTCGTCGGAGATCTCGACGGCGACGATTCGTTCGAAATCCACTATGAGCTCCACGACGAGCACGAGCATTATTCCAATAGGTACGTGTATTTTAAGCATGTTTTATTGATGTTCGGTTTCTTCGATTGTTTAGGGTTTGCTTCCCGTTTCGCTAAGTGTCTAGCGATTCGCGAAGGCCTTCCCGTTTTGCTAAGTGCCTAACGATTCACGAAGGCCTTCCCGTTTTGCGAAGGCCTTTCCGTTTCGCTAAGTATTAATTATCTGTCTCTAATCAAATCATGTTTTTTATTGCAGCTGAAGTTTTCGTTTTCTATAATGGAGAGTGGAAACTTGATGATGATGGAATACTGTATTTTGATGCGTCTTCAATCAAAACATTTAATCTACCCCAAAGTACTCGATATGCTGAATTACTTGATATACTCTACGATAGACTTAATGTGCAGATATCAACATACGATTTAGTGCTCCAAGTGAAGTATGATATTCCGAATATCAGAAATCCAAAACTTGTTTTTTTTGATAATGATGGAGATTTGAACAAATATTTATCACGCTTGATTTTGGGTCGAACCGTGTCACCATTGTGTGTATCTGTAGTGGAGAAGTCAGCATTTACTAAAGAAAAGATACCACTACTTACATACCCAACTCAAGAAAGTATACTACCACCACAACTTACTCAAAAATTTGTACCACCTATTGTACCCTCGGAATTCTTTGTTGAAAGTCAAAATGAAGCCGGAGAAAGCTCTTTGCCTCACATCCCACTTACTCAGGACTTGCATGTTAATAGTGGTGAAAAAGCATCAATACATATACAACCAAGTGCAAGAATATCATCATTGGGTACACCAACTAGTGCAAGAAAGGCATCAATGGGTACAGTACCATCTAGTGCAAGAAGATCATCAATGGGTACACCATCTAGTGCAAGACGATCTTCAATGGGTACACCATCGACAGACCCGACAGACACATCACCGCCAGACCACTCATTTGCGATGGCATTAACTAGTGAAACCGTATTGGAAGTCGGTTCGTTGTTTGAAAATAAAAAAGAACTTCAACTTGCTCTATATAAATATGCGATGACTAATCATTTTGAATTCAAAGTGGAGAAGTCAAGAAAAAATCTTTGGGAACTCAAATGTTTGGATGAGACATGCAAGTGGAGCTTGCGGGCTGTGAAAGGTAAGTTTTCTGAGAATTTTGAGATCCGAAAATTTGAGCAACAACACTCATGCTCAGTTTTGTCGAGGCCCAAGAAAAAAATGCAAACACCAGCACGGGTTATTGGGCAGTGCGTGAAGAGCAAGTACATGGACCATCATCATAATCACTTGCCTAAGAAAATAATTGAAGACATGCAGTCAACTTATGGGATATTTTTGACTTATAATAAGGCATGGAGGGCAAGGGAAATCGCTTTAATAGCTGTGCGAGGAACGGTAGAGGATTCCTATGGAATACTGCCATCATACCTTTACATGTTGGAGAAGTGTAATCCTGGTACCATAACCGACATACAGACAGACGAGCTCGGCCACTTCAAGTATATGTTCATGTCCCTAGGCCTCTCAATTAGGGGTTTCCAATCCTTTTGTCGTCCTGTATTATGTGTTGATGCTAGTTTTCTTAAGCACAAGGTGGGTGGTCAATTATTGGTGGCTATTGCATTGGATGCGAATGAGCAACTATATCCTGTCGCATTCGGCGTTGTTAATTCAGAGAATAATAACTCCTGGACTTATTTCATGCAAAAATTGAGAGACGCAATTGGATTAGTTGATGATCTCGTCTTCGTATCCGACAGACACCCAAACATCGCTAATGCCTTGTGTGCTGTTTTCCCAGAAGCAGACCACGGTGCGTGCACATATCACATAAAAATGAATATTGTGGCCAAATTCAAAAGTGATAAGTGTAATGCGGAGTTTGATTCGGCTTCAAGGGCGTACACTATCCACGAATTTAATCGGTGGTTTGACAAGATCAAGGTTAAAGATCACAGGATTGCTGCCTATTTGGAAGAAATTGGGTTCCAAAGATGGAGTAGAGCATTTTTTCCCGGTAAGTGATACAATCAACTCACAAGCAATTATGCTGAGAGTTTCAATAGTCAGAGCAGGGAAGCCAGAAAGTATCCCATTTCAGAAATGGCTGAGTATTTAAGATTCACAATACAACATTGGTTTAACGATAGAAGAGAAAGAGCGTCAAATCACGAAGACGTTTTATCTCCAAATTATGAGAAGGTGTTACGTGAGGGATTCGAGAAGGCCAGATTCTATACAGTCCAATCGCTTAACTGATTCGAGTTTTATGTGCATGACAATCAGTCCCATTTCAAAGTCAATTTGAAAGACATGAACTGCACTTGTAGAGTATTTGAAGTTTCGGGTCTTCCTTGTACGCATGCAATGGATGTTGCCCGTAGTCGGAATTTTGTTTCTTATGACTTCTGTTCAAGGTATTAATATTTAGCTCACGTGTTCATTCTTTTTAACAAATTAATAATTCGTTATATTTTCCCTACACGCAGGTATTACACAACTGAGTGTTGGATAAATTCATATGCCGAGACATGTTATCCTCTTGGTGATGAAGAAAATTGGGATGTTCCCGAACATATCAAGCAACGTTCGTGTCTTAAACCAAATGTAAAGGTTAAGAAAGGCAGGCCACAAACAAAGCGTAGGTCATCCCAGGGTGAGGTCCGTAAGGTCCCGAGACGATGCAGCTCATGTGCTGGGCTAGGACATAATAGGGCAACATGCAAAGCAGTGATGCCTGCACCATCTACTGCAAGAGTTTCATCATCTAAGAAGCATGAGTCATCATCTCAACAATATGAACCTTTAGCTTGATAGATACTATGTTGTAATATATGTTGTTAATTGAACTATGGTACTGGTAAGATACTATGTTGTTAATTTAGGTGTAAAGTTTATGTTGTATGTTGTAGTAGTAGAATATGAGTAGGGAAACGATGAGTAATAACTTAGCGAAACGCGAGGTACTTAGCGAATCGCGAGGTACTTAGCGAATCGCGAGGTACTTAGCGAAACGAAGAGTAGTAACTTAGCGAAACGACAAGTACTTGGCGAAACGAAGAGTCAATTCGAGGTTATTTTTTTTGTACGTTGAAGGGTCAATTCAAGGGTTACACTTGTTTTTTACGTTGACGGTTTTCTGCAATTCAAGTTCAAAAATATTCATCAAGGTTTACAATACATCAAAATAATTTATCATCCAACTTCAAAAATATTCATCAAGGTTTACAATACATCAAAATAATTTATCCAATTTACACAATTTACTTCAAAATAATGTTTACACTAAGGTTCGATAATCTGATGGAATAACCATACCGCCATCTTCTGCCTAAAAAACTCCATGTTTTCTGAGGTCACATTGTGCACGGCTTGATTAGCGCTCAAGTGTTCCATATACATTAGCGTGAATACCACACAGTCCCCGCTCTCGGTTGCCCGTGGGACTTCTTCAACCTTAGCTGCTGCGGTTTTCACTTTGGGGTGTGGTAACCGTTTGTATGTCATTGGTTGGATGGGGGCTTCGAAGTTGAATTTAGGATACCTTAGCCTCTCACCAGGAGTGATTGAATGAGCAAATATATGTGGAATCATGTCGCATAAGGGTTTCAAATAAGGATCCAGATTCTTATAAAGATAGGCATCACAGTCGTACACGTCAATGCGGTACTTTTGAAGACGTGCTACACACAAAATCCAGTGTCGCTGGTTAATGTTCACAGGCATGTAGACATCGTCAATTGTTGACCATTCGGGCATATATCTATGTGGTGCGCCCATGTAATAGTCTTTGAATTCGGCGACTAGATAGTTTGCAGGATCCTTAATAAAAGCCCTATGCTCTCGCCTGATTCTATCCGACAATATGCAATCCCCTATTGCCACATGCGAATTTTTATATGTCTTGGGATAGTCGGAAATCTTTTTCCGTAATAGATGGCAGAATGCATCGATTTCCTGCACAATGGGAGTATACAACATACATTCAGTATATATCAAACAACATTGACTAAATATTAAGCGAAACGCTGAGTACTCAGCGAAACGATAAGTACTCAGCGAAACGATAAGTACTCAGCGAAACGATGAGTACTCAGCGAAACGATAAGTACTCAGCGAAACGATGAGTACTTGGCGAAACGATGAGTATTAATGAATAATGAATTGATTTGCACGACTTACAGTGTCTTCAAGCCATGTCAACCTTGTTATAACTCTAACAAACATATCCTTCTTTGCTTGTTCAAATTCCTCACCACTGTATAACCTCTTCTCCATGGAGGACTCTTCCATCTCAGTCACATCCGTGGTCTCAAGGGCAGTTTTTACCTCGATCAAGGTGTTTTTCCTGTTGGAATGATAGAGTAACAACCTTGGGCGTAGAGGGTCATTAATCTGATTCCTTCTGGCGAATTTAGGGATAAAGTTTTCGATGACCTCATACGTCCACACTTGAAGTGCCAATGCGAACCCATATATGTGATATGCAAAAGGAGCATAAGGATCTTCAGCCTTCTCATTCTTCTCAAAATATGAGGTACTGAGATGTTTCATGTTCTTGTTTAAACCCTTGAGGGTGGCTTTAAAGGTGACCTTCCCCCATGGATATTGGAGGAAAGTGTCGTTGTCTTCCACCATGTTGAGTATTTTTGGAAATATAACTCTTTTTGGGTCAAATGTGAATAGGTACTGGCAAATCAGGCATACCAGCCCCATCTTGAATGCATCTTCCTTGTCTTTGCATTTGAAAAAAGCTTTCTCCAAGTCGCACATTTTCACACTCATGCTCCCTTTAAAATATTTCACCGAGAGAGGTGGACAACAACGCAATTTTTCTTGGTCCAACTCAGGAAAAATGCCGAAACTTAGGCCGGTAACCAACGCATACTCCTTCATACCAAATACAAGCTTTTGCCCATTCACCATGAAAGTTATCTCCTTGGAGTTTGAGCTTAACCTCCTCATCAACATATAATGTACAATAGTTCTTGAGAACTGCAAGAGGGGGGCTGTGAATAATGATCTGAACTGGGTATTGTACACACTCTCCAAAAGATCCATTTCCTCGGATTTATTAACAATCTTCTTCAGGGTGAGGGCACTTTTCCACAAAATCCGACCAGGAAACTCAGTAACTGTTGTTTCTGCCATCTACAAAAGGAACAACATCATCAAAAATGTAAGAACAAACACATACACCATAAGTACTTAGCGAATCGGGGGGTACTTAGCGAATCGGGAGGTACTTAGCGATTCGCTAGGTACTTAGCGATTCGCTAGGTACTTAGAGAATCGCTAGGTACTTAGCGAATCGCTAGGTACTTAGCGAATCGCTAGGTACTTAGCGAATCGGGAGGTACTTAGCGAATCGAGAGGTACCTAGCGAAACCGTTAAATGAACATAAGACAGCATTAACCATACATAACTAATTAGTAGCAAACAATAAAACTTAACATGCAAAAACCCTAAACAAAAAATCTGAAACAAACACCTAAACTTAACATGCAAAGACCAAAATCTATAAACAAAAAACCAGAAAATGATCGGCCACCACTAGGTATTTAGCGAATCGCTAGGTACTTAGCGAATCGGGAGGTACCTAGCAAAACCCTAATGGCGAAAAAATATACTGAACAGAAGACAACAAAAATGGACCACACGTTTCATAAACTAATAAAAACAAAGAAAAAGACAAAGAAACACTTAACATGCATTTACACTTAACATGCAAAAACCGAAACTCATAAACAAAAAAGCAGAAAATGATCGGCAGGGAGAAGAATGAACCAACCTTAATGACGAACGAGAAGAAAGCAGAAGTGATCGGCCTTGAAAAGATTCAGTGAAGAGACAATGGGTTAGAGAGAGAGAGTCGGGCGGTTGAAATGAAATGTTCTGAAATTTTTGAATATATAAGGTATAGCGCGTGTGCGTACGCGCGTCTCTTCAACTTCCGTAGCGAGTCGGGAGGTACTTAGAAAATCGCGAGGTACTTAGCGAATAGCGAGGTACTTAGCGAATCGCAAGGTACTTAGCGAATCGCGAGGTACTTAGCGAATCGGGAGGTACTTAGCGAATCGCGAGGTCAACGAGCTCCAGTTAAGAGAGGATGGTTTGAATATGTTTTCGCTAGTATATTTGTTTAATAACGAAATCGAATTCAAACCATTCTCCTAGCTGGAGCTCGTAGTACTTAGCGAATCGTGAAGTACAAAATTTTTTATTGGTTTCATAGGTAATCTATCTCGTTTGACAAGGTATCAACAACAAAGTCATGGTTTTAAAGAGAACCTGTGTTAGTAAAATAAACCTTATAATTTTACATAGAAACATTTAGATTCTTCAGAAAAAGTCTTTAAAGAAGCTATCATTGAACTCCAGCTAAGAGAAAATTGTTTGAAATTTATTTCTTTAGCTTAATGACTAACGAAATCAAAGTCAGTCAATCTTTGCTTATCTTGAGGTCAATGATAGATTCTTCGAAAGCCTTTTCTGAAGAATCTAAATGTTTTCATTAATGTAAAATTATAAGGTTTATTTTACTAACACAGGTTCTCTTCATAACCATGAAGTGATGTAGATACATTGTCAAATGAAGTTCATGATTAACTATAAATAACAAAAAATCTTGACACTTAGGGAATCGCGAGGTACTATTTAGCGAAACGGTAAGTCCGTAGCGAAACGGTAAGCAGATCTGAAACGGAAACACATACGCTCTTATCAGAGATTTTCTGCAAATATGAACAAATAATAAATAATAACCTAACGAAATGTTCAAACATGAACCAATATGAACCATATAACAAATAAGAATCAACAAATACGACCAAATATGAACCAGAACTGTTTATCAGATCTGAAATGAACATCTACCTCGACGACCTTCAAATCCTTAGAATCGGAGACCTGCATACCCTAAACCCTAGAATCGGAAATTTGCATGCAAAATAGATTTAGGGTTAGATCTTGTAAATCTGTATAGATAAAAACATAAATGGATTAGTTAGGTTAGAAGATCTTGTAAATCTGTATAGATTTGTATGAATTGAACCGTAGCCCAAGAAACTCCGTCGTTGTCGTCGCCGCTGGCCGCCGTGAAGGAGAGAACTGGAGAAGAGAGAGAAAGAAAACTAAGGAAATGAAAATATTTGAGTATTTATACAAACTCTAATCCACTTCGCGAAACGCTAAGTGACTTAGCGTTTCGCGACAAGGGCAAAATCGTATAAAAAAAATATAGAACCACGAGCGCAAAAAAAATAACAACTTACCATCAGATCAAATAACCTCATCTTTGAGGTTATTTGATCAAATTTCCCCTTTGTTCTATTAACCTAAAAATATTATAATTTGACTTATTTATATTAAAAATAAATAAGTGCATTTGTCAAACAAATTTTAAAACTAACAAAACAAATTTTAAAACTAACAAAGAAAAATTTAATATACAAATTAAATTCTATCATTATATTAGATTAGATTACCCAACTTCTTCTTTACAATTACTTAAACTTTCTTAGGGTAATTTGTCTCTAAATCATGAGAGTGTAAATATTTGAATGGTTCTTCGGTTCTAGTATGAAGATTGAACTTGTGTGCATAAATTATAGAAACATATTAATATAAGAAAAGTGTATTTGTAACCAATAATTCGATTTTCGAAAGCATCAACATCAACATGGAAGTAGTGTTAGACTTGTATGTTAACTATTGTGATAATAATAATAATAAACTTTGATTTTTTTTTTATGATATATAAATATATATATATATATTATTCACCACGTTTATAAATATTTGTCTGATATTGACTATATTGTCTTCACAAAAATTATCATTTAGTAGAAGTGAATAATTGATGAATCACTTGATAAATCATAAATAAGCATACGAAAAATTTATAATTATATTATTAATAATTCATTTTTTATATATTTATATATATATATATATATATTATGTGAAATTTTCAAATTATTTAATACATTTGCTCTAAATTAATGAACTTACATTATAATATGTTTCTTATACATTTATATATCTCAAAAAATTATAATTAAGAAAATAATCAAATTAAAAATTTTACCATTTAATCTGTAAAATATCATCCATAAAACATACTTATCTCATATTTTTCTTTTAAACGGTATCTTAGATAAATTAAACGATAAAAACTCAATATGTATAATCTAATATATACTAAGTGGAAAAACAAAACAAATAAATGAGTTTATATTTGTCAATAAAAATTAAAAACAAATAAACTTTATAGATTTGAGCCATTTTAACTATGGTACGTCCATATGTAGTTAATAAATGAGTTGGTTCAGCATTACAGTCTCACATCACATGTTTTGTATAGTGGCACCACAAATTTCTTTGTGTAGGATCACTCATTTTCTAAACCAACCATAGGATTTTATAATTTGGTTCAGCATAACAGTCTCACATCACATTTTTGTATAATGGCGCCACAAAGTTATTTGGGTAAGATAACTCATTTCTTAAACCAACCAACCATACATACACAATATCATTGAATAAATAATCAATAATCAATACGAATTCAGACTTCATTGGTAAACACCTAAAGACACAAATGCATCAATTTCTCTATATTAGGTATGCACGTATGTCATCTCTGTGTGCCATCTCTGTAGAATGTAAAAGCAAATTATATAGTAATATGTATTGAGAGGGCACTTAAATCTAATGTATACTAAGTGGGAAAACAAAACAAATAAATTTTATAGATTTGAGCCCTTTTGACTATGATACATCCATATGTAGTTAATAAAATAGAGCAATAGCCTAAAAATGACATGCATAATGGTATTGTAATTGTTCATGTAAAAATTGATGCTAACAATTGATACCAACCGCGCTACGTTATTGATTCAGACCACCATTGCAACGAACCCTCCGATAGTCATTTGTTTCTTTTACAAGAGTTATGAAAAAGTAATTACACATATTATAAAAAAATTGAAGTTAACATAACTCTATACTACCTGAAATAAGCATATTCAAGGAAGTTAAAGACAAATGTGGCCATTCAGATCATGGAGCTGATGATTGCCTCTAACCAGCAACAACAGTCTTTCAAAGAGTGTCTAGATATATCTGCAACGACATTCAACAATCAATTTCTAAAATCTTTGTATTTCATAATCGAATATTTATGGCATATCTATCCATTGTGTCATCATATATATATATATAACCCATAAGGGAAGAAATCACTCATTTCCTAAACAAACCATAGGATCAGACAAACCATAGAATTAGGCAAACCACAAAAAATATCAATTCTAGATAAAAAAAAAATTGTCGGTAACCTGTGCTAATGACTTGGATAAGTTGGTTCAACATAATAGTCTCACATCACATTTTTGTATAATGGTGTAACATATTTTTTAGGTAAGATCACTAATTCCTAATCCAACCATAGGATCAGGCAAACCACAAAAAATGTTAGTTATAGATGTTGCGAACATTTACATATACAAGCAACGAACCCTTGGAGAGCCATTGATCTATTTGGGAGGAGATGTGACAAAAAATTACACATATTGTAAAACTTTAAAAATCAACATAGCACTATACTATTTAGCATATTCAAGAAGGAGTTAAAGACAAACGTGGTCAATATGGTCGTTGAACTGATGATGACCTCCAACCATCAACATTGGAAGAGTGTTTGGATATATTTGCAAAGGCATTCAACAATCAAATTCTTAACTCTTTATATTTGATAATAAAATATTTATGGTATATCTATCCAACATGCCATCATATATCTAACATAAAAGAAGAAATCACTTATTTTATTTCATAAACCAATTATATGAACAGACAAACCACAAAAAGTGTAACTCTAGATGTTAGGAAGACATCTAACTAAGAGCAAATTCAGAGAATAAAATTCATAAACAAATTTTAGGCATCATCCCAACTTAGATGCTTAGTATCTGATTTTCACATATTCAATGCTACGAGAAATAACAAAATGTCTATTAACCCTAAATCTGATGACATAGAGAATGTGCGAAATGCAAGCCACTCCGTTAATAATATATGTATTTATTATTACTATAAATATAAGCCTCCATTGTGCCGCGTTCGTTTGCCTTTTCCGGCTCATTTCTTTTCCGAAAAAATTAGCTTCCTGTCGCCGTCCAAAACTCTAAATTTTGTGCGCCCTATTATTGTCAGAAAAAACATTATAAACCAGTTAAGTTGTCTATCATGTTATGATGAGAAATGAAAAGAGAGACTACTCTACCTTTGTTATGAGCTTGATCAAGTTGAGAAAATGGTGGATGTCACTCCTCCGATCCTTCTCATCTCTCCTCTTCTTCGTCGTCTTCATCGCCACCATCGTCTAATCGGCGGAAGAAGACGATGCACTCATCGTCTACGATGTCCTGCAACAGTACAATTTTCCGGTAAGTCTGTACCACAACGTGTAACAGGATACAAGATCAATCAAAATGTGTACATTAAGGATACTTGTAGTTATAACATGGAAGGGTAGTAAGAGATAGTGTGAAGAACGCCACATCATCTTGTGAATCGATCCCATCTCCTTGCACAACGAGCTTCTGCATTACTTCTCTCTCAAATAAAAACCTAGATTCATTTAAACATATTTAGTAAAATATTATAGATAATCGGAGCCCAAAACCAGCAAAATCTATAAAATGACCCGGATTAATGTGGGAGGTACATGACACCTTCTATGTTTGACATTATGATATATGTATAGATTATATAATAAGAAAAAATAAAAACGTAAAGAAAGAGAAATTAGTAATTATGAAAGCATAGTTAAATTAGTAATGATAAGAGAATTTGAGATGTAAATTAATATATATAAATTTTAGAAGAGAGATGTTATTTGTTTTAAATATTTATTTTTTAAATAAATTAAAATATATATAATCTTTTATTTTATTATATATATATATAAATATAAAAGATTAGTGAGAAAATAAAATAAAAATTAATTAGGAAGGTAAATTAATATATATAAATTTTAGGTGAGAGATGTTATTTGTTTTTAAAATATTTATTTCCTAAATAAATTAAAATATATATAATCTTTTATTTTATTAAAAAAATTATAAAATTTATTTGTGTGATAATATGAAAAAATTTGTATTTTTATAAAATTATTGATAAATGAGAATTATATTATAAATATTTTTACATATAAATAAATTGGTATTTAATATTAAATATAAAATTATTAATAACGTAATATATATTTTATATAATTTGTGTGAAAAATATATATTATATGAGAGAAAAAATAAAATAAAAACTAAATAAGAAAAAGATAAGATAATAATTATTAGAGGAGAGATAAATTAGTATTTATGTATATCTTATGATTGAAGAGAGAAAATAAAATGAATGGGGTGAGAGATAAATTAATAATTATGAAATAAGAGTTAAATTAGTAACGAGAGAGAATTTAAGAATTATTATTATTAAGTATATTATAAATATTTATATATATATATATATATATATATATATATATAAAAGATGAGAGAGAAAATAAAAAAAAAACTAATTAAGAATGTAAATTAATATATATAAATTTTAGGTGAGAGATGTTATTTATTTTTAAAATGTTTATTTTTTAAATAAATTAAAATATATATAATTTTTTATTTTATTATTTATAAATATATATATATATATAAGATGAGAGAGAAAATAAATAAAAAATTAATTAGGAAGGTAAATTAATATATATATATATATATATATATATATATATATATATATATATATATTTTAGGTGAGAGATGTTATTTGTTTTTAAAATATTTATTTTTTAAATAAATTAAATATTTATAATTTTTTATTTGATTAGAAAAAAAGTATAAAATTTATTTGTGTGACATGAAAAAATTTGTATTTATATAAAATTATTGATAAATGAGAATTATATTATAAATATTTTTACATACAAATAAATAGATATTTAATATTAAATATAAAATTATTAATAAGGTAATATATATTTTATATAATTTGTGTGAAAAAATATATATTATATGAGAGGTAAAATAAAATAAAAATTAAATAAGAAAGATAAATTTATAATTATTACGGAAGAGATAAATTAGTATTTATGAATATGTAATCATGATAGGAAAGAGAAAATACTCGTAAACTCAAATGAATACGGTGAGAGCGTGGATGTCACCTACTTTTTTTTATTAAACATCATTATATATACATATAGATGTTGGAGATGTACAACATGCTCTCTCCACAATTATATATAAATAAAGTAATTTTTCTTTCTTAATTTAATTATTTTAATTATTTTATCTCTCCTAATTTAATTATTACTGAGTATTTTTTTCTCTCCCTTACCATAAATAAATATTTATATATTTTTCACACTAATAATATAAAATATTATTTTAACAATAACTTTTATATTAAAATATATAATATCACATAACATATTATATATATATATATATATATATATATATATATATATATATATATATATATATATATATATATAAAATGATTAAAATCAACTAGCATCACATTTATAATCCACATCATCAGTGTTTTTCCCTCTTCTCTCTTACTCTCTCTTTTTTTAATTAAATTTCATTTTCTATTAATATATATATTATATTTATTTACCATATATTATCTAAAAAATTATATATATTAATATTAGTTTCAAGATATAAACAATTTTGTTATAAATACACCTACCTTCATAATTTTTTATATTTTTATATACACATATATAAAATATATATGTACCTACATTCATAATTTTATATTTATTTGTTACCTTATATATATTATATTATTTTTTATCATTAATTTTAAATACAAAATATATATACATACACAAAATAATAAAATTATTTCAACAATCACAAGTGGTCTAGTGGTTTAAGTGTTCACATTTCATGCAAACTAATATTTTCAAGGTGGCGCAACTTTTAAACAAATGATAGACATCTGAAAATGTGAGGGCGAAATTAGTGTTGGTTTGGCGAACATTTGAAAGTCTGAGGTCTCGAGTTAGGTGGTGGGTGGTTTGTCGAGTGTGAGGTTGGTATGACGAGCATTTGAAAATGTGAGAGCGGAATTAGTGTTGGTTTGGAGAACATTTGAAAGTCTGAGGTCTCGAGATGGAGGTTAGATGGTGGGTGATTTGTCGAGTGTGAGGTTGGTATGACGAGCATTTAAAAATGTGAGGTTGGGTGATGGGTGGTTTGTCGAGTGTGAGGTCAGAATTAGTGGTTAGTATTACGAATATTAAAAATGTGAGGTTGGGTGATGGGTGGTTTGTCGAGTGTGAAGTCATAATTAATGGTTGGTTTTGCGAACATTTAAAAGTCTGAGGTCTCGAGATGGAGATCGGATGGTGGGTGGGTGGTTTGTCGAGTGTGAGGTCGGAATTAGTGGTTGGTATGACGAGCATTTGAAAATGTGAGGTCACAAGATGGAGGTTTAAGTATGCTGAAGACTAAGGTTCAAATCCCAACACATGCAAATCTATATATTAAATACAAAATATATATACATACACAAAATAATAAAATTATTTCAACAATCATAAGTGGTCTAGCGGTTTAAGTGTTCACATTTAATGCTGAATTTATATTTTCAAGGTGGTGCAACTTATCTGAAAATGTGACGGAAGAATTAGTATTAGTTTGGCGAACATTTGAAAGTCTGAAGTCTCGAGATGGAGGTCGGGTGGTGGGAAGTTTGTCGAGTATGAAATCGGAATTAATGGTTGGTATGACGAGCATTTGAAAATTTGAGGTCGGGTGATGGGTGGTTTGTCGAGTGTGAGGTCGGAATTAGTAGTTGGTATGACGAGCATTTGAAAATGTGAGGTCGGGTGATGGGTAGTTTGTCGAGTGTGAGGTCAGAATTAGTGGTTGGTTTGGCGAACATTTGAAAGTTTGAGGTCTCCAGATGGAGGTCGGATGGTGGGTGAGTGGTTTATCGAGTGTGAGGTCGGAATTAGTGGTTGGTATGACGAGCATTTGAAAATGTGAGGTCACGAGATAGAGATCGGGTGGTGGGTGGTTTGTCGAGTGTGCGGTTAGATTTAATGGTTAGTTTGAT